>NC_091929.1:5595424-5870424 GCF_041260155.1 Ptychodera flava
GACTCAAGGGTAAGATACCAACTTAATAACCTTGCAAAGCGTATATATACCTAGAGTAATGATGAATAATTATCAATAATCCTGATATGATAACATCTGGTATAAAGAAGAAATATGACAATATTTTGATTATTCAATAAGATTGTAGATAACATGTTTGACGAGAAACATAAACAATTTTGACTTAATTTTGCCTCTGATAGATAATTATTATCACATGGCAAATAAACTGTAATCTTGATCATTCATTTCGTGATGTCCTCATACAATATGAAAACAACTAAAGATAGGCCTGAATAGCTTTCAACAAATAGTTTCGACCTGCATGGAAACGTCACCCTCTACATAAAGATGTCCAATATTCCAAGCAAAGACATCACCACGAAGCGAACACTTTCTTTCTAATTCGGAAATAACGTCCTCGGGCAGTACACGTGACCACATATTGAAATGTGTGAAGCTCCCAACAAGTGCCTGGTTTTTGTCATATCCACCACCGATAGCGTCCTGCTCTTGTCCTAAGACTAAATAGCCATTGCTTTTCACGCTCTTGTCGGTTTGGAATCCACGACCACTCTTGGTGAGGGCGCCATTGTGATAATATTGCCAGTGACCATCACCTGACGACCACGTGAAGCACACGTGATGCCAAGCACCATCATCGATGGGCGGAGCTGGGATGATCAGTAGGACATTGCTGACGTAGACATGGAAGCCAACTCCAAGATAGTGGATTAAAAATTCGTTGTGGTGTCCAGACACAGCATAGGACACCAGAGCCGCATTATGCCCAACCTCATTAATTTTCGCCCAAATGCAAGCAGTCAGACTGGACAACTCGGGTATCAGTTTGGAGACAATTACGTTCGTATTCGGAGTCTGCAGTACCACAACTGTGCGCTCTGAGATGTGAGACACTGGAAGAGGATAATATAACAAAGAAAGCGATAAATTTCATTGACTCTAATGTCCATTTTGATGTCCTTTATAATGAGACAGTTAAAATTCTGCAGAAAGACATCTACATTAAGAATAATTCAATATACTCCTATTTAACGAATGTGAAATAGAGCAGTGAACAATTACAAGACATCAAATATGAGGTTTAGTTGAGATTTAGTTGCTGGTTTGTCTGATGTACAAACCTGTGCCTTATGAAGGATATAAGAGTTCATTTATGTGACATTAGAGTCAATTTCGCTGAGAACCGAAATTATCACTTACAGCATACGTTTTCTATCTCGAAAAGAACGTCCCCCGCTATGAAGAGATCACCGATATTCCAAGAAAAGATATCGCCACCAATTGAACAATCTCCGGCAGTTGCAGCAATTTCATCGGCAGTAAGTGACCTGGACCACAAGTTGAATTCTGTTAAACTACCAACCAATGCTTGACGAGTATCATATTTTCCTCCAACAGCGTCCTGCTCCTGTCCCAAGACTAAAAATCCACCACTGACTACGGCATGCCCAGTCTGAAAGCCGCTTCCTTCTTTGTTGATGACTCCATTGTGATAATATTTCCAGCCGCCATCACTAGAAGACCACGTGATGCACACGTGATGCCATGCGCTATCATCGATAGGAGCTATTGGGATAGTTAGCAGGGCACCGTGAACGTACACGTGGAAGCCGACGCCATAATAGTGGATTAAAAATTCATTGTCGTATTGAGGTGAGGCGTAAGACACAAACGCTGCATTATGCCCTGTCTCATGTATTTGAACCCAAATGCAAGCAGTCAAAGCAGAGAGTTCAGGAATAAGTTTGGATACAACCACGTTTGTCCTTGCTGTCGTCAGTTTTAGTATAGTCCTATCTGAAATATGAGATACTGAAAAAAAGACAGACAGGAACCTTTAGAATGTGTCGTTAAAAGACATGGTTTTTGCGTCTCGGTTCGTTCACAAGCTAGCAAATAATTTTACTGGCTCTAAAATTACATTTATTAAACAACACAAACTTAGTCAGTTTTGACATTTCAGATCTTAGATGACCCAAGAGTCCAAGAGTCCAATGAAAATTCCTTTTACCCCTTGAAAGGTACTCCATCAGAATTTCAGTTTCTTTAAACCTCTATGCAGTGTTGGTCAGTGAATGGAATAGGCCTGTATATCACATAGCTTTCGCGTTCTTTAACTGAGTAAATATATGTCAAGAATTTATATGAAGCTACATATTTGTGGCCATATTTGGGATGCACCCTTAGATACAATATATTCAAAATCATGCTAACTTGCATTTAGAAGGGAAATTAATAGCAAACATAAAGGCAACTCGTCATTAGTGCAATAAGAGAACACGATTAAGATTTAATGTCATCGTGATTATACATCTGTGTCTACCACAACAAAATTCGATAAATAACATTTGTTATTTTTTGCGAATAACTTAGGCGGGGAACTTATCAAATAGACATGTGCGAGCAAATAATTTGTGAAAAGGGCACGGTTAATGACTTACCATTAGAGGGAAATGTGGTCATAACAAAGCGTTATCGACTCCCTTCATTGTTTTAGAGGGCAGAAAATGCACACATTTTCTAAGAAACATTACTTTCTTTAAAGGTAAACCGTCGTTGGAACTGCGCCTGTGCGAGTTGTTTCTTGTTTACAAACTATGTATTTCTTGCATGATATCTAGATGCACCTCATCATCATATATAGCTGCAACATTTACATTATACGATGTAGATTATGACAGACATGTTTTAACTTTCATCAATCACCATCGTATCGTCGATACAGTGTTTATATTGGTCGTATGGGTCCCAAACGACCTTTAAGTGCAGTTTCGACAAGTGTATTCCTTTTATCTTCCAGTGTGCGATTTTAATAATTGCAGCATTCACTTCGCAATCTTTCATTGTTACTATCTTGTTCATATTCACCAAATCCTTTACAGGTTTACTAGTTGAACAGTCGAATCTACGGAGTTGTTTCAAAAAAAACATGTAGCATAATTTATTAAGCGTGGCCAGAACTCGCAAGCTGTGCCTCATATGTCGACTTCTTTTTACGGATTCTACCAATAATGTGAATACTTTTGTGAAAAAATAGCACCATATGAAATTTCACATTTCTGCTTGAAAGATCGTGTTTTTACTTCTCGACTACTTCTCCAAATATCTAACGTAGATACAACAACAAAACCACAGAATGTACTTACGGCAGACATCTTCAACATTCATTGAAACATCGCCCTCTATGTAAAGGTCGCCGATATTCCAACTGAAAACGTCACCGCCACTTGAGCAAGACCCGGTGACGGTGGCGATTTCATTGTCATTCATTGCTGTTGACCACATGTTGAACTGTGTTAGACTACCAACCAGTGCTTGCTTTGCGTCGTAACGACCTCCTACGATATCCTGTTCTTGTCCCAAAACCAGACAACCACCGCCCATTATGGCATACCCCGCCTGATGATCACTGCCAGCTTTGTTGACGACACCATCAAGGTAATATTTCCAGCTGCCGTCACTTGAAGACCATGTGATGCACACGTGATGCCATGACCTATCATCGATCGGTGATGCTGGAATGACCAGAAGTACATGGCCAATGTACACATGGAAGCCAACACCAAGATAGTGGATGAGAAATTCATTGTGATGTTCTGGCACAGCATAAGAAACCAGAGCTGCATCGTGTCCATCCTCGTTGATGATCACCCAAATGCAGGCACTTACAGCAGACAACTCAGGAATCGTTTTAGAAACTATTACATTCGTGCTATCTGTCTTCAATTCCAGGACAGTTCGATCTGAAATGTGAGACACTGAGAGACAAAGAATGTTATGTATCTTCGATACGAATTTAATTGTACCTAAAAAGGCAATGATAATTTTAAGGCCGCTATAAGCACCATCAAAACGAGCACCGGATGCATTACCTCCACCACCACAACAACTACTACGCCATGCCCACTCTAACATTATTATTATTATTATGGTTATTAATACTCAAATTGTGACCCAAATGGTCAAATAAATGAGTTTACAACACAGTCAATAAAAAATTTACAGTACATCACTAAAAAAAAACTACAAGAAAAAGACCTCCCAAGGAAGCAAGACATCAACTGGTAATTTCAAAAACGAGCACCAAAAACCCCCTAAAAGAATTTGAAAATTAAAAAACAACAACGACGACAAGACATCAAAATAGACACAACAGAAATTTGACAAAACCAACATTCACAACAGCTCAACACAGGACAGAGAATCATGAACTCTGGAGTAGTTTAATGCAGTAGACTACTGGGCTTGATTCTTTACGTTTTGTGCGGATTTTAAAGTTAACCAAGCTTTTATTCCTTGTCGAATATCCGTGACCTGATTTAGGGGGAATATGATAATTTAGTTTATGGTCTGGTTTTATGATTTCCTCAGCAAACTTTTTACAAATTTTCTGACGTCTAGTTTCGAGTGTGTCTAGCTGTAATAGAGAAAGTGATTCACTGTAAGACAAAAATGGATAAATAATTCGTAGTGCTCTCTTCTGGATTCTTTCAATCGTTGATCTATTCTTTTCAGTGAGACCACCTTGCCAAACAGTACAGGCATATTCTAAGGTTGATCTAACCAATGAGATATAAATTTGTTTAAGCTCATGAGCTGTAGCCCCAAATCTGCACAAAACACGGAGAATGTGCAACCTTTGTGAGGATTTTTTGACCATATCATCAACATGGTTATCCCATTTTAGTTTGTTATTTATGATTAACCCAAGAGATTTAAAATTCTCTTTGATTTCTAAGACACTGTTGCCTAGTAACAATGGCGGAAAAGGAGGAGGTACCTTACCAAAAATAGCCTCATTTCTTTACATTTTTTTGGATTTAGTTTCATATTATTTACTGAAGCCCACTGGTCAATGTGTGATAATGTTGTCTGCATCTGCGAATTAGTAGGAGTACTGGAATGAACACATTCTGACACCGTGGTGTCATCCATGAATATAAAGTTTGATCCCCCAATACAATCAGGAATGTCATTAATCATGAGCATAAATAGAATTGGGCCCAATTTTGTTCCCTGTGGAACACCTGCACGTATTGTTTGCCAGGAAGAAAAGCTATCACCAATCTTCACCCTTTGAGATCTATTATACAAGAAATGTGCTGTCCATTTAATTATGTTACTATTTATACCGAATTTTGATAATTTGTGAAGAAGTATGTTGTGGTCAATCTTATCAAAGGCTTTACTGAAATCAAGGTAACAAATTCTAACCATATTTCTTTGACTTTCCAGTTGCTCGAGCCAAGTCTGTATCATATCTATCAAGGCAGTTGTTGAGGACGATTTCTTAGCACCTGCAAATTGCGTTTTTTTTATCTTATCCTTTACTTCCTGTTTGATCCATTTTTCAATCAAACTCTCCATTACCTTGGCCACACTGTTGGTAAGAGAAATCGGCCGAAAATCATCAAGGGAAGCAGGGTGGTTGTTTTTAGCTAGAGGAATTACAATGGCCTCCTTAAGTTTTGATGGAACTTGACCTTCTTGAAAGGAATAATTAAAGATATCAACAAGGGGAACAGCAAATTCATGTGCAAATTCCTTCAACAATTTATTTGAAATTTGGTCAGGGCCACTAGCTTTGGCACAGGGTAATGATTTTAATAAGTTGACAATACCATTGTATGTAACAATCGGAAGGGAATTACTATTTGGGAGATTACGAATAAGCTCATCATAGTTTAAGGAACATAGTCCTTTGTTATATTAACAAAATGATTGTTGATAGCATTGGCTAGATTAACACCACTTAAACATTCGCCGCTAACCTCAATTTCTGGGATGGTACCATTTTTCCTACGACCACATATCCTGTTAACTTCATTCCACCACTGTTTACTATTTGCAGATGCAGACTTAATCTTCTCAGCAAGTAATTCTGTCTGTTTGTGTGAATTGCCCGATTTACCTTATTTCTCCAGTATCTATACAATGTCGACTTTTGGTTTCTAAAAGCCTTCTGGCGGCATCTTATCATATACTTAATCGAGGCAGTTATGAATGGTTTATCAGAACTGGAAAAACGCAGGGGCTTTGGGGGGAAAAATTTATCAATTGCTGTGGAAACAGAGGTTGCAAACGAATTAAATTTTTCCTCACAAGAAGGCTTTTGTAAAACATCAGACCAATCATTATTAATGATCCATTGCGCAAATTCCCTTTTACTTGAATCTTTCATGGGTCGGATATTTACCTTTTTTATCGGAATTTTCAAATTTGACAAGATTTCATCGCCACCATTGAATGGTCTGAAGAACCCAATGGACCAACAGAAAAGGGGGGATTATACAAATGGCTAAGGTTGGTGAATATGAGATCCAAGGTTGCATTGACCCTCGTAGGAATATTTACAACTTGTTTTAAACGACAACTAGTCAAAATATTGTTCACATTCAGTCGATTAAAGTCACCCATATAATGACACCTGTCTCTGGTGATTTACGTGTTATCATATCAACAGTGTCAATGACATGAGATATTACTGGTTTTTCATTAGCTCCTGGTGGATGGTAAATACAGCCAATGAGCAGTTGAGATACGCTCCTCGGTAACCAAAAGGGCGAGCTGTGCACCAGATGGATTCAATATCTCCCTGACTTTCCAGTGGTTGTGGTTGTAAATAATCATGAATATACAAACATACACCACCTCCACGTTGTTGAGAACGATCTTTCCGAAATAACTTGTAATTTGAATAGAAACAGTGTTGTTGGTAATCTCTCCATGAAGCCAGGTTTCAGTTACTGCAGCAATCTGGATCTCATTCATTTCACATACTGCAGCTAGTTCATCAACTTTTCTTACCAAGGATCTCGCATTGCACACCATTACATTAGGTAGTACCTTCGGTTTCACAGAGTACATAGAATTACGTAATTGAACTAAGGTTTGTGGACGAGTTTGTAGAAGTTGACAGGTTTTACGTTGGTATGATATTCTGACAGGGATTGGCTGTGGTCTGTGACCTTTAAATGATTTCCCTCTCTTGGTTGGTGGAATTTTACACAGCTGTAGTTGCCTCAATCTCTGCCAGGTGTCAGGCTCCAATCGGCTCAATAGTGGGTTATTGATCACCACATTCCGTATAGCCAACAACATGTTTGTATTATATGCAAATAGCATATTCTGATGTACAGAGAACATGCACACAGACAGTACCTCTAGTTGACGAACTGAAGCCAAGAAAACAACTCAGATTTTCTTGAAATGTCCAACGGTGTAACACATCCAGCCTACCCCAGTAGATTCTTGACCCATTCACATGTACACAGGACAAACGTGGACAGGAACACCAAAAAGTTTCAACTGAAAATTTCACTAAAAAGACGGAGACAAACACTGTGGGTGCTGCCAAGGCGCTACCCCCAAGATGAACGAAACATGTGAGGTATTCAAACACAATGAGCCATGATCATCGTCTACGAACAAAAAGCAGGTTATAAATACCATACTACAGCATTGCAATTAGTTACCTACATTAATTACTTAGCCGAAAGGAGGAAGTGAATAAACAGAGTAGTCAACACATTGCTGAAGGGGTTTGTAGCCGTTACATCATAACAGTTTACACTGTGGTGTGAAACTTCAAACAAGTATTGTTCCTAGCCGAGACCTCGCACTTATTCCATTCGTGCTATATCAAATATATACGTTATCTTCACGCCTTGACAATCAGTTCATTGGTATGATATTATATGGAATATAGGTTATTTATAACACACCACATGCTCATTCCATGTCGCGATTCGCCAGAATACATCACGTGACTAGAAAATAGATACGTCTAGTCCCCATCGGATAGACAAAACGACGTCAGAGGGTATTTTTTGAAAAGCTATTTCCCTAGGAAATAGTTCTGACCAAATTTGGAAAAGTGCCCGGTCACGTGACCGTAGTGTCGTCTGCAGCTTTGCAACAATGGCGGGTGACTAGAACGTGATGTGCGTCTGGGATAGGTGACGACACATTCTCTGAAACAGATTTTCCAACATATTCCAACATTCCAACAGCGTAGGAACTTGAACAGCTCATCGACAGAAAAGTGAAAGTGCAACTAAGGATGTCGCTAGGTATGCTTAGAATATTTTTGAAAGATAGTGGTACCACGTACGTACAACTGAAACCGCTGTGGAAACATCGCCCGGTAAACTTGTCACAGTGGATTGTTGCCGTGCAAAATATCAAACACATTAAAAATTATATAACAATACAACATGAGCATGTGGTGTGTTTATAAAACACCTATAGCCTGGTCTTTATTCGGGCTATAGCGCTCGTCTTTACCCCTTGTGGCCGTGTGTTACCAGAAACACATCGCTATACCCCTCGGCCTACGGCCTCGGGGAATAGCGATGTGTTTCTGGTAACACACGGCCCCTCGGGGTAATAGACGGGCGCTATAGCCCTCATGACCAGGCAATAGGTGTTTATTATAACACGCCACATGCTCATTCCGTGTCGCGATTCGCCAGAATACGTCACGTGACGAGAAAATAGATACGTCTAGTCCCCACCGGATCGACAAAAGTGACGTCAGAGGGTATTTTTGAAAAGCTATTTCCCTAGGGAAATAGTTTTGACCAAATTTGAAAAGTGCCCGGTCACGTGACCGTAGTGTCGTCTGCAGCTTTGCAACAATGGCGGGTGACTAGAACGTGATGTGCGTCCGGGATAGGTGACGACACATTCTCTAAAACAGATTTTCCAACATTTTCCAACATTCCAACAGCGTAGGACTTGAACAGCTCATCGACGGAAAAGATTAAAGTGCAACTAAGGATGTCGCTAGGTATGCTTAGAATATTTTTTGAAAGAAAGTGGTACCACGTACAACTGAAACCGCTGTGGAAACATCGCCCAGTAAACTTGTCACAATATGGATTGTTGCGGTGCAAAATAATATCAAAACACATTAAAAACTATATAACATAATACAACATGAGCATGTGGTGTGTTATAAAACACCTATAACCTGGTCTTTATTCGGGCTATAGCGCTCGTCTATTACCCCTCGTGGCCGTGTGTTACCAGAAACACATCGCTATACCCCTCGGCCTACGGCCTCGGGGATAGCGATGTGTTTCTGGTAACACACGGCCCCTCGGGGTAATAGACGGGCGCTATAGCCCCTCATGACCAGGCAATAGGTGTTTATTATATCATTCCTGTATATTGATGCCCTAATAAAGCGATCTGATTGGTCGAAATGCGAAAAGAACCGTGGTATATTAGCGATATCGCAGGCTGGCACACAGGCGAGTTTTCAGCTTGAGCAAAAATCCATTTTTTACGTTCTACACCAGAATTTCAATATACTGTTATGATATAATAGCAATAAATCACACCCAGCAACGGTATACTACGAGATTTTGACCAGTTCACTTCATATATGCACTCGCTATCCGCTCGTGCATATATGCCCTGAACTGGTCAAAATCTCGTGGTATACCGTATATGGTGTCCAATCCATGCCAAAACTACTACTTTGATTTTTACAACTTGACAGCAACTCCGTTTTCTATTCAACTACTCCATATGCTATTCCACCGCTCCGTATCCTATTCCACAACTCTGTATGCTATTTCGTTTTGAACTATTCCACAACTCTGTATGCTATTCCGTTTTCTATTCCACAATTCTGTATGCTATTCTGAATTTCATTTGACAAGTCCACATTCGATTCTGAATTTCATTTCACAACTCAACATGCTATTCGTTTTCTATTCCACAATTCTGGTATGCTATTCTGAATTTCATTTGACAAGTCCACATTCGATTCTTGATATTTGAGTGAAAACTGTCACTCAGACTTTTCAAAAAAGTGACTGTTCAACTTACAGCACATGTCTTCACTTCTCTGTGAAACATCACCTTCAATGACAAGATGGTCAATGTTCCAAGCGAACACGTCCCCGAAATGAGAACAGTCGCCAACAACATCTGTAATTTCACCATCAGCCAGTGCTCTTTCCCACATGTTGAATTCTGTCAAACTACCAACAAGTGCTTGATTCTTGTCATACTTTCCTCCGACGGCGTCCTGCTCTTGTCCTAAAACTAAAAAGCCACTGCTTTCTAATATATAATTGGTTTGATAATCACGGCCAACGTTGCTGACAGCTCCGTTATGATAATACTTCCAGCTGCCATCACTTGAAGACCATGTCATACACACATGATGCCATGCGCCATCATTGATTGGTGCTGCCTTGATGATTAGCTTTGCATTGCCGATCCACAAATGGTAGCCTACGCCAAGGTAGTAGATAAGAAATTCATTGTCATGTCCAGATACGGCGTAGGATACCAATGCGCCATTCTGTCCATCCTCATCGATTTTCACCCAAATGCAAGCAGTCACAGCGACCATTTCAGGAATTGGTTTAGAGACAACTGTGTTGGTGTTTGCCGTTTTCAGTTCGAGAATGACTTCGTTTGCGAATTGTGATTCTGCAAAAAAACCCCAACAAAACGATAGAATGACCCACAGAGGTTGACCAAGATTCGGAAGACTTCTACTTGATAAAATACCAATGCCCGTTATATTCAGAGCCTAAGCACATAGCGAAAATATTCCGCCAGGTGTGAACTCATAAATTTAAATGAATACAACAAGGCTAAGCACATAGCGAAAATATTCCGCCAGGTGTGAACTCATAAATCTCAATGAATATGACAAAGTATACAGTAGTGCCCAGGAAATACAAGGTGTCATTCCTCACACAGCCAGGGGCTGGCGACATTGAGCTTAGGATTGTTTCAGCTTCCTCCCCTCACCAGCAGTGCAACATCGGCGACTGCCCAGTCACTTCAGCGCATGGAGAGATCCAGACTCCAAACCCAGCTCCAGCAGTCGCTACGTTCGTGGCCGCACATGCACATATCACATCAACCTAGAAGACCAGGGTGTTGACGGACCCTAACCTCCCACCACTGCACCACGTGATTATGCCGGTAGGGCATCTACCAACTTTAGTGGGGATGACCAACCCGGCCCTCGGGTAAAGAAAACGATCAGGTACATGTATTTTTCGACTGAGCCGCGTATTGTGGATGTTTTTTTTGTCAAACATTACAGAGACCGTGAAATAATTTGTGTATGGCAGTGGGCTACTTATTTTAGTCGTACAGCCAGCTTTACATTTACTCTTTTAGCCTATGAAGGACACAGTTGTTTCCATGTCTTTCCTGCGATGGAATTGAAAATGCAGCGATTATATTGTGGTCACGAGTTAGTAAATGCGCGTCTAAGTGTTTCTTACACTGTCTACGTGGGACGAATGTTTCCCTGTGAGGGATGGAATGTATAGTAAGGTCTTGCATGCAATGCCAACAATATCTTCCTTGCGAGGTGATGGAAAATGTAGTCTCTGTGAGGGAAGCAATGTACATTAAGGTGGTGTATGCGATGCACACTGTTGCAGTTTCCCGAGAGGACACTTGTAGACATTCGAGGTGTGCTATTCTGAGACTGCCTTTCTGTGTATGTGCTTACAGATGTGGCTGCAACTGTCTGAGTTACAGAAAAACATTTGACGACCTGAGCTGGAGAAGTCTGCCGGTACATCTTCTGTAGAAGATGTTCTCCAAAAAGTTACACTTCACCTTGGAATGCCCTATCGCTATTTTTGGATGAGTTACGTGTTCTTGTTGCACTCGAATATAGAGCCGTGCCCGCTCAATTTTAAACCAATGTTATCATCTTATCATCTTTCTTCTCGACGATAAAGAGGAAAATGAATTTACCTGAGAAGTTTCCAAATTTCTGCAACGTACACAAATAAATACTCGATTTACGCCGTATCGCAGCCGTTTCCGACTCGACAGAAGTACATCATAACCTCAGTAACCGAGTTGAAGTGCTATATCTGTGGCGTTATTGGGCATATAGCGAAAGTGTGTAAAACAAACTGTAAAATATTGTCAAAATTAGATTGCAACTGTTGTGTAATTTCTCGAGGGTACTGTCTCCTAGTTTAAGTTTTCATAAGATTATTAAAGCGTGAATTAAATGCACCATATGTTGTCATTTCTTGGTAGTAGTTACCGTAGACAAGGGGGAATACCAAAAGCCCTTGCCTCACGGCTGCCTGCCATTTGCAGTATCCTGTCAGGGCTGCCCTCTGTAGGTTTTACAAGGACTCTTTTATCCAGTTTGGCAACTCCAATTGTTAGATGCAATATACAGTTGATCAGTATTAAGCGACAGACAACTTTCATCTGGGTAAGCAATCTAGAGGGCGCTCCCAGACATGGATAGGACATGCCTGTCCCTACCATAGAAGCAGTGTTGGCTGGAAATAGTAAAGTCTCCCCTAATGACTTGACCTTCAGAAATCTAAATGAGTTCGTTGCAGGAGAATTACATATTCACTTGCAACTTGGCATTATTTGTTGACTGAAAATCTGACATGTAAATCCCATTTTTAACTACGGCTCTCTGAAGTTTTAAAAGTATTGAAGTACAGAACTCCGTTCAAGTGCACGTTCAGAGGGAAGTGTTACGACCACCCATCCCCACCTCCTGTGACACGTTAGCAGAATCTGTCATGCAATATTTCGACAAGTTCATTGTATCCGCTATCTATGACGGATTGATAACTGAAGCAATATCAGTTGGGCTATAATAAAATTTCTTGATAGCTTTTGTGAAATGAATTTTCAGTGTTCTTTGTTTTAATTCATGTGAGGATGGGGAGAATTGAGGATTGGGAGAATAAGGATTGGGAAGATTTATTCAAAGCCTAAGCACATAGCGAAAATATTCCGCCAGATGTGAACTTACATGAATAGTTCCTTACATGAACAGTTCCTTACAGTGTACCATCTAGCTCCCTGCTTAGTCTGCCCTGGCCATGTGAGGAATGACACACACAGCCAGGGCAGACTAAGCAGGGAGCAAGATGGTACATGTAAGGACGTTTGTAAGTCATGACGGTAGGGGAAGGAACGTTTTCTTGTCCTACCCTCCCTTACACAGTGTGTTACAAGGATGCTTTGCTCATGATATGCCACACCGATACTCGCACCCTATACAATCCTCATACAATAGGCAATATTCAAATTTTCTGATTTTAATAATTACAAAAATCACATTTCTAAAAACCAGGCTCGTTCATACTTCTGTGATACATCTATTTGCTTTTCTGTCAATAAAATCAATGCTCTTGTAGTGTCGATTACTAGGCAACATTTGATGCTTGAAACTTACCGCAAACATCTTCTCTTTCAAGAGAAACATCGCCCTCAATTTGCAGATTAGCAATATCCCATGCGAAAACGTCACCAATGGTTGAACAATCTCCTACCACTCTTTGAATCTCATCCTCACTAAGCATTCGAGACCACATGTTGAACTTCGTCAAACTACCAACTAGTGCCTGTTTTGCTTCATATCGACCACCTACAGCGTCCTGTTCTTGTCCCAAGACCATTACACCACCACTTCCAATATTATAACCAATACGATAACCTGTACCAGCTTTATTTACGGAGCCATTGTGGTAATACTTCCAGCTGCCGTCTTGTGAAGACCAAGTGAAGCACACATGATGCCATGACCCGTCGTCAATTGGCGATGCTGCGATGGTCAACAGTTTGTTTCCAATAAACACATGGTAGCCAACACCATAATAGTGGATCAGAAATTCATTGTAATGTCCAGGCACAGCGTAAGAAACCAGAGCTGCGTCGTGTCCATCCTCGTTGATTGTCACCCAAATGCAAGCAGTAATCGCAGTAAACTCGGGAATCATTTGAGAGACTATAACGTTCGTGTTATCAGTATTTAATTTCAGAAAAGTTTGATCTGAAATGTGAGACACTGAGAGACGAACAATATCATGTTAACGACATACAACGTATGTATAGTTTCTTTACAGAAATGATAATACCAATTATTCTAAAAGCTAACAGTGACGCCACTTCCCTACTTTATCGTACTTACTTAAACATTTGGTCAACAAAAATGTGACAGCCTAATCCGTCGTGTTTAAACAAAATGGAGAATTTCCCGCGCCATAATACGTCATGGCATTATGTGTTCTTGTCATTATTTCTGCTACATTAACCGTCTGTGCAGTTTCCGAATGGAGGAAGAAAATATGGCGCCCACTTTATAACACGTGATTGTAAGTGTTTACAGAAAAATCGGTACTGGTAATTGCTTCGCCATGATTATTTCGTATATGCTATTAGTTTAGGAATTAGTTTTGAGAGTTTAGATAAGCCATCATAGTTAAAGTTCGAATTCGTTCTTACGTTTATTTATAATCTGCAGATATTTTAAAATCAAGTACACGACTCTAAGTTTCACTTTTGGTTTCAAACAAACCTAAAAGGCATATAACAATAACGAACTTTTTACTGCCACACGTTATCAATATTCGTCATTCTGAAGGAGAATTCGAAACGAAGAAGAACAATGTGAAGCATGATTACAAACATAGCTGATATACAAATAAGTACATGACCGGTTACATCGCATTATGGCAAAGGCGAAAAACTAAGAGATATCTAGTATGCGCAATTTCTGCCTAGCGTTCACCTAATTTTGGTAATGAAATGGCAAAAACCTACTACTATTAACTTTTGTAAATTTACTTACAGCATACGTTTCCACTTCTCTCTGAAACATCACCCTCAATGGCAAGAGGGTCAATATTCCAAGCGAACAGATCTCCCGAAAGAGAACAGTCTCCAACAACGTCTGCAATCTCACCATCAGCTAATGCTCTTTCCCACATGTTGAATTCTGTCAAACTACCGACTAAAGCTTGATTCTGGTCATACCGTCCTCCAACAGCGTCTTGCTCTTGTCCTAAAACTAAAAAGCCGCTACATTCTATGTTATAATTTGTCCGATAATTACGGCCATCCCTCTTGACAACCCCATTATGATAATACTTCCAGCTGCCGTCCTTCGAAGACCATGTGATACACACGTGATGCCATGCGCCATCGTTGATTGGCTTTGTTGGTATGATTAGAAGTACATTTCCGACGTACAAGTGGAAGCCAGCACCAAGATGTATGATTAGGAATTCATTGTAATGTCCAGATACGCGTAGGATACCAATGCGCCGATTCTGTCCAGCCTCATTGATTTTCACCCAAATGCAAGCAGTCACAGCGGCCAGTTCAGGAATTGGTTTTAGAGATACAACTGTGTTTGGTGTTTGCCGTTTTCCATTTCGAGAATGACTTGGTTTGCGAATTGTGATTCTGCAAAAAACACAACAAAAACAATAGAATGACTTTTGACTGTTGTTATGATTAGAAGTACATTTCCGACGTATACGTGGAAGCCAGCACCAAGGTAATGGATTAGGAATTCGTTGTAATGTCCAGATACGGCGTATGACACCAGTGCCGCATTGTGTCCAGCCTCATTGATTTTCACCCAAATGCAAGCAGTCACAGCGACCAGTTCAGGAATTTCCTTAGAGACTACTATATTCGTATTTGTTGTTTTAAGTTCAAGAATGTCTCTGTTTAATATACGCGATTCTGAAAAGCAAAGAGCAGCCGCATAACTTATAGAGGTCGATACAGATACCAAATTCGGCCATTGTTCACACTGGAACTACAATACATCAAAATATACAAAACAAACAGCTTAAACAGTCATAGTCTATCTTTAATACACAAAGTATACAAAACAAACAGCTTAAACATTCATAGTCTATCTTTCAGCAATCCTTATGTACAGTGGGCTATGCTGATATTTGTATAGAACGAAAGTTAAATTTTCAAGTACTTTAATAGGCAGCAAACTTCTACTCTTATATAAGATATTGTGCAGTTAACAGTTTAAATAATCTGCCATGATATCTGATAATCTGTAAAGCAACTTTGATGTAGACTTACCGCAAACGTCTGTAGTTTTCTGAGAAACATCGCCCTCTATACGTAAATTAGAAATATCCCATGGAAATATATCACCAGCGATTGAACAATCTCCTGCTACTGATTTAATCTCGTCTCCATCAAGTACACTTGACCACATGTTGAATTGTGTCAAACTACCAACTAGTGCCTGGTTTGCATCGTATCGACCACCTACAGCGTCCTGTTCTTGTCCCAAGACCATTACACCACCACTTTTCATTGTATATCCAGTGCGATAAGCTGTTCCAGCTTTATAGATAATACCATTATGGTAATATTTCAAGCTGCCGTCATGTGAAGCCCATGTAACGCACACGTGATGCCAAGCGTCATCATCAAGAGGTGGTGAAGTAACGGCCACCAGCTTATTGCCAATGAAAAGATAGAAGCCAATGCCGTAGTAATGGATTAGAAATTCATTATCATGCCCAGGCACAGCGTAGGACACAAATGCTGCGTTGTGTCCGGCCTCGTTAATTTTCACCCAAATGCATGCTGTCAATGCAGATAGTTTAGGGATTGGTTTAGATACGGTCACAACTGTCTTTGTCGTCTTCAATTCGAGGGTTGTCAAATCTGCAACAAAGAAACATCAATAAGATTTACGTTATTAATTTATGTTTATCCCAAACCTTATCCAAAATCTTTGTCATGGTTCATTAACGTTCTTCTTGATGGATGCATCATTTGGCGGCGGTACATACAAAGAGTCACCTCTTGGTTCCAGGTAGTCTCCGTTACCCAGACTACTCTGCGCGGCTGTCATCCGCACAGTAAGTGAGGCTACCCACAATTCCCCTTGATTTGTGCACGCAGACACTTTTTGCTAAAGATCAATTCAATTCTATCAATTTCCGAACCATTTGCGATTTATAATTTAATTTCAAGATTATTTGCTAAAAGTATGCTCCAAAATTATAGATTATATTGGAAATTCAAGAGTAAATTGAATAAGAAGTCGATGTTTGGAGATGCTAAAAATTGTAAAAGTAAAGTTATCAGCTCTTGAGATGGTGTCATTATATCACCTGTCAGACATGCAAATTTTCTATGTCATTAGCATTCAAGAAAATCAATACCCTTTCTTTTGCCAACACAGATGCAACTTATTCCCTTAGTTTCCTTGACGAATTTTTTTATGGCTGTAAAAAATATACCTCGACAAAATCACAAAATTGCTATCTCCTTCGCGGAAAAGGGGTTGACTTTTCACTATTCAAAGAGGGAAATAAGAAAATTGTGATTATCAAAGGAAATGTTGTCAAAATTTTGAAATATGGACATAGCTGTTCTGTGTATAGAAGAAATTGGCTTCAGTTCAATGAGTGATCTCCGTTTGTACTGATCATGGAGAATTGTCGGAGGCCTCACTTTACGCTGTGATCCGCCGCCCCTGGGGAAATCTTAGTCTCGGTTACCTGCACTGACACGCAGTGCAGTCTGGGTCCTAGACCTGGCTCCTAGTGACTAGTGACAGTTTGGACAACAAAAGTGACTTGGTAAATTTCAAAGCGGCATCTACGCCTGCACATTCTCCATACGTACTTGCCGCAATGCTTAGATAGTCGATCGAAAGCCCAAGCTCGAAGTGCAAAGCAAATATCTATCCTCAAAAAAGCTAATATATCGGATGGCCAAAAATACAAGTTCAAATTTTACTCTAGTAACTACATTCGATTGATACAATACGGAACGGCGTTGTTGCCATATGTAGTACATTTTTATAACTATAATGCCGATTTTCATTTCGTTACGCAAAATTCCTAGCCCATGAACGCCGTTTATCATATCGATACGCAGATTTATTAAATATCAATGTGCATTTACACATTATCATATGCATTATCAATTCACAGAACGATGAACATTGTTTTTACCTCCATGGTTTGTCTAACCAAGCTTGCTGAGTCAAAATCGAATAAAAAAAGGAAAATCCCTAATGTTTGTGTCACTTCTGTATATGCGAAAGGAGGGAACTTTGATCATGTCTGAGACTAAACCAAAGACGATGATCGTCATTTCATCACCGAATGCATCATAGAACAACAGAGTCAGAGACTTAAAAGTAAAGCCGTGCAAATAACTTCAAAGTTCAATCTTTCGTTGTCTAATTGCCACTATACATATGTGCTGATCACATGATCTTGTCGGTGACTTTGCTCATTAGTACATGCAGTCAAAAATCTGACTAAAATGGCTGCCAATACCTGACCCTATTTTCGTGAGCATCGCAGCCATAGGCAGAGATGGGTTAGGGTACTAGACTGCATCATTGAGAGCATTCAATAAATCGTTTGGTCCATTCGGAGTGTCTTCTTGCTCTAACATCCCCATTGCTGAATGAACTTGGTAAATCATGTGGTCCATTTACAACGTTGTGATGTGCTTTTACTTCAACATGCTGAGCTTTTTCATCAACATCATGGGCTATTTTAGATGATTGCAGCTGCCGAACGGCAGATGTGAACAAAAATGTCCCGATGTTCAGTACAGAACAGACTTCCTATAATTAGTATTGATACTGCTAAATGTAATGCTTTTCTTGACTGGTTAAGCTTTGTATGATCAACATCTGCAGTAAGTGTCATCAGATGTAGTGCGGTCATTCAGAATATAGATTTCTAATTACAAACATTGTTTCCTTGTCTAGCAAATCCGGGCTGCCACCCTAATCACAACAGGTCATTAAATAAGTCAATTAATAATTTATTTAATTTAATGTTGACAACATATTTGTTGAATTTGGAGGACACATTTTCCAACAGTGTATAGGAATTCCCATGGGCACTAACTGTGCTCCCTTACTTGCCGACTTATTTCTGTTCTCATACGAGGCAGAATTTATCCAGAACCTTATCAAGCAGAAAAGGTCTCTGTAGCTCGTACTTTCAACCTTACATTTAGATACATAGACGATGTTATTTCATTGAATAACTCTGAATTCAGTAAATATCTCGCTATGATTTATCCTCCAGAATTGGAGATTAAAGAAACTACAGAAACGGCCTCTTCTGCTTCATATCTGGACATTTTACTTGAATTTGACTCCAATGGTCACCTTTCTACTAGGCTATATGACAAGAGAGATGATTTCAACTTTAGTATAATTAATTTTCCACACCTCATCAGTAATATTCCACTCTCACCGCTTATGGGGTATACATTTCCCAGCTTATACGATATGCAAGAGCATGCAGTTCATATGGTGATTTTGTAGAGAGACATGGCCATCTCTCTTTCAAACTGTTAAATCAAGGTTACACCAGAGCAAGACTTGTCTCTACATTCAAACGCTTTTTTGGCAGGTATCGCAAGCTGGTAGATAAATACAATATCTCTCTTCGACAAATGATCACTGATGGCATCGGTGACATTGGGCCTTAGTTAGTGACCACTACCTATCTGACTTACAGATTGATATATGGCGGGTGCCACATGTGGGGCAGGATGCGCTTACTATTTTCGAAACACCTGACATCACTTCTTGGTCTTTTGGCCAGAGGTCCATATATCTTTCTTTCATGAATTTGACTTTGTTTGTGTACCGTCTATTTACTGTCTGTTCTGTGCTGTTTTGTGTCTATGTTTACAACTATTGTCTTACAAATTTTGACCTAGTGTTATTGGATTATGGATTGGTATGATTGCGATTATTTTATCAACAGGATGTAGCCATATACTTTAACACTACTGAATCATCAACATCTATACCAACTTTCATCAAATTTGATGCAGTATTTCTGGACATATCATACCAATTTGGAAAGTTCATTAAATATGCAAATACGTAATTAACTGACATGATACGATTAAATTTCTTTGCCTGCTACCACAACACTTTAAATCAACATCTGTACCAAGTTTCATCAAATGTGGTGCAGTACTTCTGAACATAGCACACTAATTAGGAAAGTTCATTAAATATGCAAATTAGCAATTAATCGACAAAATACACTAAATGTCTTTGTCCGCTCTTACAACACTCTAAGATCAACATCTGTACAAGGTTTCAAAAAATTTGCTGCAGTATTTCTAGACATATCATACTTATTATTAAAGTTCATTCAATATGAAAATTAGGAATTAAATGACAAGATCCTGCTAAATGCTTTTGCTCACACAATTACAACTTGGGTATATCAACATCTGGACCATGATTCATCAAATTTTAGTTGGTATTTCTTGACAAAGCACCCTAATAACAAAATGTATCAAATATGCAAATTAGCTATTAATCGACATGATCCAGCAAAATGACTTTGTACAAAGTTACAGCTCTGCTATATGAACATCTGGAAGACATTTTATCAAATTTGAGTCGGCATTTATTGAAATGTTACCGGAATTATTAACATTAATAAAATATGCAAATTACCAACTAATTAACACATTACTGACAAATGTCTTTGTGTGCTCTTAGACCTTTGTGTGACCAACATGTGTAAAATGTGTCATAAAATTTGGTGCAGGCTCTTGAGAAGCTTTTTTTTCAAAATTCATTATTATGCTAATCACTAAAAATACAAATTAGCTCTAATTATGCATGTTATACCTAAAACAATAGACGTGCATATGTGTGCTATAGTGTATAATCCTTGATTCAAGTTTGAAAGGCATTGATCCAGGCATGTCTTTGTGGAGCGACGGACGGACAGACGGATGCACGGACGGACGGAGCCCAAACCATAAGTCCCCTGGACTTCTTCCGGGGAACTTATTAATATGACAGGAGCCCTATGGCATAAGAGTACAAGCGCACCATATCGGGTATTGGCAGTAGGGCTTGCGGTGTATTCTGCGGCCCTCCAGCGTAGTGCGAGGACAAAAGAATACTGTGAGTATGAAACCCTTAAAGTCTCACCATGGCGTTATGGTATTATAAATAAATAAATCTATAAATAAATCTTTATTCGCCAGAAACAACAAAACATTTATAATGTTTGCTTTTCAACTCAAGAAACATCATAATTCTGGCTGGAGCCACAAGAATAATTCTTAAGAAAGTAGTCGAGCTTGTTGCACCATAACGAAGCTCTGATTTAAATGCGTTGCATTTCCATCAGTCTGACAATTGAAGTTTAAATACGACAAAATCTATAAATAAATATAAATAAGACTGGTGAAAGTAAGATGACAGAACAGAATGCATTAACAGATGAAGTAGAAAGAAGATATTGCTTCAATTGTAACTTAAATGTGGTTCTATTATCAATTTTTTCAATGAGTCAGGCAGCGAATTCCAATGCTTGGTTGCAGCGTATTTGAGACTGTGCTGATTTATAGAGAGGTTTACTTTAGGGATGTAGAAATTGTCATTCCTTGCAAGCAGTGTTGGGTGCTTGTGGGGCAATCTGTCGAGGTAGTGATACTCATCATGAACAAAGCGATTTTTCTTTAAGTCAAAAATTAATAAGCAAGTATTTGATTTACATTGCTTGTTGATGTCAAGAATGTTGAGTTTCTGGAAAAGAGGGACAGTATGAGTACGGAAATCTGAGAAGGTGATTAGTCGCACTAATTTTTTTTTTGTAAACTGAGAGTGGGTTGGAGAAAAGTTGAGTATGTATTTCCCCATATTTCAATGCAGTAGCAAATTCGAGGAAGAATCATTGACATATAAAGTAGGATGAGAGTTGATCTGGGAACAAAATGACGAATTTGTGAGATAACACCTACAAGGGGCGCGATGGATTTGCTAACATTATCAATATGTGTTTTCCACGTCATGTGGTGGTCTATAGAAACTCCTAATGTGGTGGTCTATGGAAACTCCTAAGTAGTTGGTTGATAAGACGCCTTGATTGGGGATCCGTCAACACTCAACTTTCTAACAGTATTTACAGATTTCCTAGCTGACTTAATTATCATATAATTTGTCTTATCTGAGTTTATAGTTAACTTATTGGCATTGCACCACTTACAAACCTTATAACCATCAATATCAATATCATTAATGTCTATGACAGAGTTGTTGAGATATTAAATAAGTTTGTGTCATCAGCAAACAGTCTAAAGTGAAGGTTACTAGTTGCGTTCACAATATCATTTATGTACAACAAGAAAAGAAATAGCCCTAAAATTGACCCTTGTGGGACTCTGCATTTGCAGTTGTTACCGATGGAGACTGTTTGCTGACGATTTGACAAGTAACTGTTAAACAAAGAAGTGGTAAACCTCTAATTCCATAGTGTTCTGGTTTTGAAGAAAAATGCTGTGATTTAAAGTGTCAAATGCCTTGCGAAGATCGATGAAAATGCCGAAGGTTATCGGACCATTGTCCAGTTTTTCAACAATATCAGAGATAAGATCTGCAATAGCAAGTTTCTTACGAAATCCATATTGACATCTTGAAAGAAAATCATGTCTGTCAAAGAAATTGATGAACTGTTTGTTAACAATTGACTCAAAGATTTTACTGAAAATGGGTAGAATGGAAATGGGGCGATAGTTGCAGGTATCTGAGGTAGAACCTTTTTTGTAGACAGGAATCACTTTCGCTATTTTAATTGGTCAGGAAAAATGCCATGGCTAAATGAACAATTGATAATATGAGCAAGTGGATGACTAATAACAGGTGCAGCATGTTGAAAAATTTTGGGATGAATTTTGTCATGACCTATTGATTTTTTGGGGGTCAAGACGTCAGATTTCGCTGATGATTTCTTGTTCAATGGAAGGTTGAAAGAAATACGAGTTTGTATAATGTCCATGAAAATAGTGGTGAAAATAAACATTTGCTTTGATTTTAGCAGCAAGGTTTGGACCAATATTGGTGAAATAATCATTAAATTTTTCTGCAATGTCAATACTATTTGAGAGGGGCGTTTTGTCGGGATCGTTGCGATTTTAAGTAGTTGGGAATAGTTTTTTCTGACTTTTGTTAAGAATTCCTCTGATCACTTCCCAAGTTTTGTTTGTGTTCCCTTCGGCATTGAGCATTGATACTGCAAAATATTTCTTCTTGGCTGACTTCAGGAGTTTTGTAAGGACGTTCCTATATATATTATACTTGTGCTTTAATTCGCATTTTGTGGGTTGTTTTTGACTTTCGTGAATAGTTTGTGATTTCATTAGGCCAGAAGAAAGCCAAGACTTGCAAATAGATTAAGAATTGTTCTTAACGAATCTAATTTGAACATGTTTATTCATGACTTCGAGAAAAATGTTGTTAAATGTCTCATATGCCTCATTAGGATCGGAGCAATCATACATGGGCAGCCAAGAACATTATTTAAATCGTGTAAGAATGCGTTCTAGTTATAGCTCCTGAAGTCATATTTATAAGTATTTGAGTTAGAATTGAAAACATGACTAAATTGTTTAAGGACACTAAAATTGAATAATGATCGCTAATATTTATCTGAATTGCATCACATTTAATAAAATAGTTTGTAATATTGGTAAGAAATGATCAATAATAGTACTGGCTTAACTTGTGACTCTCGTTAGTGTAACATATGTTACTTCTGAAAATACGAAAGAATGCATGCATGCATGCATGCATGCATGCATACATACATACATACATACATACATACATACATACATACATACATACATACATACATACATACATACATACATACATACATACATACATACATACATACATACGCATGCGCACACATATATACCGGTACATCTATCTATCCCTCCCTCCCTCCCTCCCTCCCTCCATCCCTCTCTCCATCCATCCATCCATCCATCCGTCCATCAAAGCAGGCACACACACACACACACACACACACACACACACACACACACACACACACACACACCACACACACACACACACACATACATACATACATACATACATACATACATACATACATACATACATACATACATACATACATACATACATACATACATACATACGCATGCGCACACGTATATACCGGTACATCTATCCCTCCCTCCCTCCCTCCCTCCATCCCTCCATCCATCCATCCATCCATCAAAGCAGGCACACACACACACGCACACACATACATACATACATTCATACATACATACATACATTCATACATACATACATACATACATACATACATACATACATACATACATACATACATACATACATACATACATACATAGCAAATCTAGATATCGCCAAAAGCGAGTAAAAAATCATGAGCGTATAGAGGTGATGCCATATAGTGTTGTTACACAGGGAACCTAGGACCTTGCTTTCCTAGAGAATGACATGGACACTGTGGATGGAGGGTGAATGGGAAGGATGGAAATGCAAAATGACAGACCTATTCAATAAGTATTAGCCGTCTATATTTTTTAATGCCTATTACCAGCCTTTAATGGTCACGTGGTGTCTAAAATTAAATAGCCTGATATGACTATTATTTCGTTGCTCAAATTACTCTCTTGATTTCAAGTTCGAACAATTTTTTTTATTTTGGTTTCCGAGTTTTAAAGAACAAAACGTTGCATTATAGTTTGCCTTATTCATCGTTATTGGAATTCTTGTGATTTGTCTAACTGTATGCAGTCTTTAAAGTGATAAAGAACTTCATGCAATGTATTACTTCAATCTATATCTTAAATATAATGGATGATTTTCTGGAGATACTCTCTGCATACGATGCAATCCTTTCAGAAGGCGGTATTTTTTATGTAAAGGTTTCTGAAATGTAAATAATTTTGGAACTTTTAATATTTACCGATCAGGCAGGTGCTTTTCACATGATATATTTCTCAAGTAAATTGAAAGAGTACACTTTTAAAAATAGTACGATGCAGTAACATAGAAGTATCCTTGTTATTTGACCAAATAATATAATGTTGTTTGGAAAACATACCTGCGCATGAAATTCCGACAGATATGACCAGGGTTAGAATTATAAACCATCGCATGGTGACGTCTTGTTGTAGTGTGACTGCCTCCTAATGACGATTCCCGGGTGTTAGTTAATAAAGACGACAGCAAGAACGAAAACACATAAATATTCAGTCAGTATAAGAAGTCAATGCATCCCATGCCAATCACCTTATTTGGAAGCTGTAGAGCATTACAGGCCTGAGTAATGGCCGACCCCTTCCGTCTTGCCATGTCAGGCAACAAAATAACGATGAACCGAGGGAATTTACTATAAATGTTGGAGCAGTTAGTAAAACGTGAAAAAATAATCTGCTCATCCCTTTTGAAACGCTCAATATTATTGAAACTGTGAAAGAATACTTACTTTACTTCGTATAGTGAAGGTTGCCAATAAACCCCGGGTGTCTCCGTTCTATCTGTATGATCTCAATCAAATGATTGTCTGCTTTATATCAAGTTTGTATTATTTGCACTCAATTGATATGCAAAAACAAGAACGAATGAAGAGGACTCGTTCATTTGCACGACCCACATTTCGTGATGCATCGATTTCATTCGTGTTTATTTATAAAGTGATGTGTCAGTCATTCAATTTTATACGAAATGCGTAACAAATTTTAAAACGAAAGTGTAATTTTATCATCAGCATAAAAGTAAAGTAAAAAAATAACAATGCAAGACCATTACTTTGAACTTGACAATTTCTAATGACCAAAATCAACTTGATATAGGCTTCTCTTCGCTCCTAAAATTTGAATACATTATGGCATAAACACCCTAATTTTCAGACGACTTTGTCTTTTACGCCACACCTCATACAACCTGGAAAGATATACACACTGTCAAGTACATAGTGTCATGATAAATAAAAACGTACCATTAGATATATTCAAAATATTATCAGCTACCCACAATAACTCGAAAGAAACGGTCAGCGTATAAGCTTATAGTGGTGAATATCAAGTGGGTCAGTCCAACCACAGTCCAAATGCGGAATTTGCAGCGAGTACTTGTAGATAATGGATACATAAAGTGTAAAAAAGTTGACATGACCAATCTGCTACCATACAATAGATGTTAATTCCTCCTAGCGTTTTGGACGTAGACGGACGACCTTCATCAGAGGCTATACAAGCACAATGAAAAACAGAACGAAAATTACAGTGTGTTGTACACGAAAATTATGTATTCTACACGGTCAAGGAATACCAGAACAAGTACGCGGATAGCAAACATTTACCTCACTTGTTAAGCGGCCCTGCCATTCATCTTAAACCTAGGGAGCCCACTTTTCCTTTTTCCTTATTCACTGTCACAGCACAAAACGTACAGACGTGTTCCACAAACTCGTAAGTTTCTTGCTTGTTTCTTTTAGGTTACAGTATCCACCTTTCAATATTGCATTGTATAATTTTCCCGTTCAACTTTATTGCAGTTTTTAGCGATTTCATTTTTTGTTTGTTCCTTCTTTACAATAGTCACATTTCTACTATAGCTATAGACTTTACATTCTACCAAACCGTCGCTGCATTGGCTAATAAACACTTATATCTGCGTGTTTGTTCTCATATTCCTTGATCGTGAGTGATTTTAGTGTAGAACACTATAATTTTTGTTTTCTCTTTCAATTATGCTTGTATAGCCTCTAATGAAGGTGGTCCGTGTACCTTCGAAACGTTAGGAATCATCTATTGTATTGTAGCAGATGGGGCTTGTCAACTATTTTCACACCTTATCTATCAGCTTGTATGAAAATAAACATTTTACATTCATCTCAATACTTAACATTACATATATTCAACGACGATGGACACCTGGAAACTATAACTCCTTATTAAGATGATTACAACACTCTTAGTGAGCAGCAAAATTTGAGTTTGAACACAACAATGCAATCTTTGTTTACGGTTTTTATTGCCTAATCGATATGCTTGGCTGTTGGGGCGTTTACAGATGTTTGTAGAGGATTTTATTTATAGTGTACGAGACCACTCCGACATATCAATGCCAAAATTAAATTGGTGTGTTTCATATTTTGCTACAAGAAAGTAGAAAGAAGATATTTCGTAAGGATACATATATGTGAGCCATCAGCACGATTGATCTCTTAGTACTTCAGGTGGACTAAATCTTACCAAATATACTGTCCTCTTTTCCTTTAATGCGAGGAAAAGTTGAATATACGTACATACATGGGGTACTATAATACAAGATCTATGCTATTGTGAAAATACACATCACCTCAGATTTGACTCAAAACCATGAAGAAAAATTGTATTGTCTGTTTTGTTTCCAAACTATGTATACTGTGTGTGAATGTAAGTCCTTTTCTGTTTCGTGTCTGTACAAATCAAAACAAACTGACCACCGTCTGACCGTTGAGACCGATCTGAAGATAATTTGAGATACAGATCATTTCAGGAATATTTGTCAACTGCACTCTAAGTAACATATTTCAATATCGTATACATGATCTCTTCTTGTTACCTCACCTGTGTAAAGGGAGTTTCATTCTTTTGGATCAGGATCGTTAAAGCTAACAGTTTACTACATAAGTCAGACCATCTGTAATAATAATATTGAATAGCACTATATACAGCGTTTTCTCTAAACGCGTACACGCCGACAATGCGCAAGGGGAACGTCGTTTTCTTTGATGATGTAGGCTTTTTTTTGTCAAGAAACCGTAGAGTCGATCGACAATGAACTAAATAGATGACTTGTCCGTGCAAAACATGTCACTCCTGGGACAACATGTTCAAATGCAGTGAAAATTTCAGTAACGTAAGAAATGTCCGATTTTTGTTTTTAATTTTTTTATTTCGTTTAATACACAGATCAAATGGCAAACCCACTAACAGAACACTTTATAGGAACTGCGGGGGAAAAGCAGAATATTTAATGAGAACTGCGTGGGAATGACAAAAGAGTTTATGAGAATTGTGTGGGAAAGACAGTGGTCAACCCTGGACCATGAGCATACAATGTTCAATATTCAGAACACAGACGAGCGTGCCCACCCAGGTGTCTCGTTATTTGTACAAGTAAGTCACCCATGATTTGCTTTAAAGTTGTCAAGAGACAACTACTCTGGAAGTCAAAATCGAAAACAAAATAATAAGCTCCAAGATAAAGATATCACATATTCATACAAATTATCCAATAATCATGTTTATATGAAAATGGATGTTACAAATTTAGATAACGCTCAACAGATATGAAATAAAACACACACACACATACACACACACAAACAGACACAGAAACACATTTTGAAAAGGACAAGCGCATGCCGGCCGTGTATGTGGCAACTACAATAATATCATATGTATAATGGTGAAATCGTTGTGTTCTCTGCAGTACGAAAACACAGTATATCGCTGATATCCGTGTACTACATATTTGCACAGACAAATAGAAAGACAAACTAGCAACGCGGCGTGCCTTTTGTTTCATGGTCGTCTCGGTAGACTATGGCCTTTTGATATTAAAATGAGCTTCACAGGTGATAGACTTTTTGGAGACTTTATTCGTGGTTGATAATTGCACGAGATTATGCAAAAAGTACAACGAGATGTCATCGTGCTGCCAGTTGAATAGCAACCATACTTACTTTGGGAGCGCTCAGGGCAGAAACACTGCTTCACGCCAATCAAAACATAACACGCCAGCAGTTTCATAGACACGCCCTTCCATGACCAACTTGTAAACACGATATGACCATTGAGTAAAACCAGACAGTATCGATAAAAGACTTTCAAATTTGATTTAAACATACTCATTATATATTTATAAAAATGTGAGAGGAATCTTTAAAATGGTAAAACTCACTTTCCTGAAGCTCGAAACTTTCCCGTGTTTGCCAGCACGCCAATTGCGCTCAGTGCACACGAAAACAACAACACAAACTTTGTCGAACATATTGTCGCTTAAAAATTGGCGAAAATCCGGAAACTACCGAAGGGTGCATGGTCGGCACTCTTCGGAAAAGAGTGGCGAGAGCTACCTGAGGCGAGGCGTTCATGGAGGGCTTACGTAAACGCTTCACACCTTGAACAATACCCGTCGCCAGTCTGTCTCTCTATTTAGTCTAGTCGGAAGGTAGGGTTCCCATGCACCCCATGGATGTATTTTTTTAACCTACATTTTTGTAATCCTTAGGGTCTATATTTAATGAATTTTGATGTTCCCAAAATCAAATCGTGTCCCATGGGGTTCATTTGGCGCCATCTTGGCCGCCATCTTGGCCGCCATCTTGGATTTCAACGATGGGGTAGGGGTCACGTATCTACCGCTCAACGGAAACAGAAACAATAAAATACTATAAACGTTACATTTTAAGAAAGCCAAGATCATGGCCTTTTCATTGATATATAACTTAATAGGGATTAATTAATATTCGAACGTCGATTAGACTTTATATCGGCCATTGGCCGTAAATCGTAAAATTTGCTAAATTTCACAACCAATAATTAAGTTCCCGTTCCTCCAAACAATTTTTCATAAGGTATTTATATATTTTTTGGAAGAACTCAGTGTAATTAACAAGAAAAACAAAATTAAAAGTATGTGTCTTGAGATTTAGTGGGTGCATGAGCTTGTTTTCTTATTACGCGGTATGCCACATATCCGTGTCTAACATAAGGGGTAGGGGTAATGTTTCCCTTTCTGTTTCAAATCATGAATGATGAAACCATATAAATGTTACATTTTTTGAAAGTGCTGCATCAGACCTTTCTAAAAATATATAGATTTATGGTAAAAAGTTGCATATTTTAAAGTTACAAAGCTTAAGCCTTTCAGTTTGTGTCGATTTTAAGTGATTTTTTAAGAATGAAATTACAACATATGGGGTAGGGGTAATGTTTCCCTTTCTGCCTCGAATCATGAATTACAAAACCATATAAATGTTACACTGTTTGAAAGCTCTGAAATGGGCCTTTCCAAACATGTATAGTTTTATTGGGAAAAGTCCATATTTTAAACTTACAAAGCTTATGCCTTTCAGCTTGTGTCAATTTTAAGTGATTTTTTAAGAACAAAATTACAACATATGGGGTAGGGGTAATGTTTCCCTTTCTGCCTCGAACCATGAATTATGAAACCATATAAATGTTATACTGTTTGAAAGCTCTGAAATGGGCCTTTCCAAACATGTATAGTTTTATTGGGAAAAGTCCATATTTTAAACTTACAAAGCTTATGCCTTTCAGCTTGTGTCAATTTTAAGTGATTTTTTAAGAACGAAATTACAACATATGGGGTAGGGGTAATGTTTCCCTTTCTGCCTCGAACCATGAATTATGAAACCATATAAATGTTATACTGTTTGAAAGCTCTGAAATGGGCCTTTCCAAACATGTATAATTTTATTGGGAAAAGTCCATATTTTAAAGTTACAAAGCTTATGCCTTTCAGTTTGTGTCAATTTTCAGTGACTTTTTAAACAAAATTATAATATAAGGGGTAGGGGTAATGTTTCCCGTTCTGCCTTGTACCATGAATTATGAAACCATATAAATGTTATACTGTTTGAAAGCTCTGCAATGGGCCTTTTCAAACATGTATAGTTTCATTGGGGAAAGTTGCAATTTTGAAAGTTACAAAGCTTAAGCCTTTCAGTTTGTGTCAATTATAAGTGATTTTTTGAACAATATGCACAAAACAGTTAGTCCGTTGGCCAGGTATCGAAATCATCCCCTCTAAGGCATTTTACCCACTATGATTTTCTGTTAGCTAGTATTCTCAGCTGTCATAATCTGCTTATTTTCCATTTAACTGATGGTGTGTGAGAGTGTAACGACTTGTTTGTGAAGGGCTGTCACGCCCTCAGTAGTAAAATAGGAATGGGTTAGGGGTAACATATTTACCGCTAGTCGGAAACAAAAAAAAAACAACCCATAAATAATACATTCTTAGAAAGCCCAGATAATCCCCTTACCCTTGGTATACAACTAAATGGGGATAAATCGATATTCAAACATCGATTAGATTTTATATCGGACATGAAATGTAAATTTTAAACTTTGCTTAATTTCAAACCCAATAATTAAGTTCATGTTCCTCCAAACAATTTTTACAAGGTATTTATATATCATTTGAAAGAACGTAATGCAATAGAGAAGAAAAAACATTAAAAGAGTGTATCTTCTTGAGACTTATGGGGTGCGTCGATTGTTTACCTAATATATGGTATGCCGTACATCCCTCTATAATATACATTTAAGGGATAGGGGTATGGGTAATGTTTCCTCTCCTACAAAACGCAGCGAATAAGGAAGCCACATAAATATCATATCTCTGAAACACTAACGCAGCTGTTTTTCCAACAAGATATGGCTTGATGGGGTAAACTAAAAAATTATGCAGTGACAATGCCTAAACTCAAAAGTTTGTGTTACTTTACTGACATTTACTTGTTAAAAGGAACATAGAAAAATACTCTATAGGCATTAAATAGCACTAAAAAGCTAAAATGGTGGTTAATAAAAGACGTTTTACTCATTTCAATAACTCAAATTAGGGAAAGAAAGTTAACAGCTATAATATGTCAAAAATTATATATTCCAAACCCACAAACACTAAATTGGATGTCATAGTCGTCATGCAAAGTTGATATGACAGCAGCAACAATCATCCCTTTTCTTTAATTGTATCGCAAGAGATATATAAGCAATAAAGCACCACTTTGAAAGGATACCACACGGTTTCGACAGGTAAACAACATATACGCACGAACTTCAGTCGTGTGTATAAGGAGTGAAATGGTCAAAACCGAGCTCGAGTGGTGTACCCAACTTATAGGGGTTGTTTATCGCTATATTATATCAGTATATTGAAACTTGTGATGAAAATACAAACAATGTGAAAGAAACCCACTTTGGAGATAGGAATGGCCAACTTTACAGTATATCGTAAATACATGCACAGTCACGTGACCGTCTGGGCAAATCAGAGCTCACTATTAATAGTGTTACTTTTAATACCACACGGGAACACGAGAGAATCGTTTATCGCTGAAAACCAATCACCATTAATCCATAATATAGCTTCTCCATAATAAGATAAGATGGATCGACAACACTTTACCTTCCTTACCAGAAAACAAGAGATCATAACCAATTTTTCGAAATTATTTTACAACGCAGAACACTATATACTCCCAATGAGGATTACATTTTCGACTGGGTACTAAAATTCAATAGCAAAATAATTCTGGAACTAAAACCCGAAAAGCCAAATGTCACAGAACGCATTCAAATTACGCAACTAAATAGTAAACAGAAGGCGAACAAACACTCTCTACACCAAGCAATAAGAAGGCGAGACAAACCTCAGAAAACGACTAAAAAGGCTTATATTCCCATTGACACCTCAATGTTTAAAATGCCTTGTGAGTGAATCTATCATTAGTTTCTTATCATGGATGACATTTAACCATTGTTAAACCCTTACGTCTTTGAAGCAAAGACCCTACAAACGGACGTTTTAGGGTCAATGCTTGAAGATACCACTCCCATCAGCATGATCGAATCAGAGAGACTAGATTGATCTAACTTTCGAGCTAGATCAGCCACCAGCAGCTGAGAAAAATAAGTCAACATAATCATCAGTCAAGCGAGCTAGACAACGGCTTCACACATTATACACCACAGAGAGGACATTCTTACACAATTCACAAAAAGCGTTCAAAAGCTTCGTTAAAGGCATTGTTCGCGATCCCAGGGACGGGCATGGCTGGTTGCGTGGCAAATGCAAAATGTTAGTCATGCTGAATCAAGGTGTAATCAAGTAATAGCTTATTTATAGATTGGGAAAATCCTAATCCTGATAGTAATGATGGAATATAAACTTTGTGAAAAGTTGAGAAAATTTGCCACTTCTTTGATTTGTATGTTTTACATTCCATGTTGTACTAGCCTGTACTGTACATGAACAGTCAATACATCCGGCAAGTATTCTGTGCTGTTCTTTTATAGTTAGGTCCCAGCAATCCGAGATAAGTCTTTCTATAGTGTGAACCATTCTCTTCGATTACTGTAATCTACTCCAATAAATTCCCATTTAACTCATTTGTATGATTACAGGGAAGCCTAAGCCTATCTCTTACAATCTAAGATTTGAGATATTTGACAACAATATGTATATGAAATTTTCATATTTTTCATAGGCCTAAATAACACACAGAAGAAAGTCATACTCAATGTTTTGTCCAATTGAAAGTCAAATTTTCACCGAAACAAGTAGAGGTGGCAATCTGTAAGCCAAACGAGAATTAATATTAGCAAAGATGGATATTAATTAAGCCTTTCCCATTTCCGATCCCAGTTACTCATACAACGGGGTATAAGCGAAAGCCAATAGTATCGAATGTGTTGAAACCTAAGTGGCCCCTATTCAGTACCACGTAGCCTACAGGTACACCTTAAAGAATACTTACCAGGCCAAAATACCGAGTGTTGAATTCCTTCAAAGTGGCAACACCTGGAAAGACACTGCGGCAACCAATTTATCACCCTGATCTCTAAATATTTACCTCTACACCCAATAAAGCACCGGGACTCAAGACAGTTGTACATCACAAACTTAAGAGAGCGATCGAAGACACTCGCTACACAGAACGCAGGATGGAAGGCTGCAAAGACTATTCTTCAAATAGGCAAAAAAAGAGGCTAAAAACAACACAAACATTCACAGCAACGACGACAGGTCGGGTTTTCTTCCTATACTACGGTACAAAACCAAACCAAAGGGTCTTTCAAAGGCCACCGCACGGCTCGAAATGGACTGGGATCATGATTAGTGCCAAGTTTGGTTGGGCGTTTTGGGGCATGGCTCTGCATAATGAGTCTGTTGGTAACGGTTGCGATCGTTCGCATTATCTGCGGATCTGTTTGCTCTCAGATTACGCTCAGGCTCGGACTAATATAGATACGTACAGCCTTCGTTTCAAGGTCTGTTTCAGTCATGCCATGGTAAATACTCGAAATAAAAAAGAAAGGAAAACTATCAACTTAATCAAACAAGAGTTTGCTTGAATGAATTTACCGAAGTTTCAGGCCATATCAACGTTCGTTATGTGAATAATTCAGCTGCTGACCGCCATGTGGTACATACGGAATATTGGCGCCATCTAAAGTCGAATAATTATCAAAAAAGTAAAAAGCTTATATCTGGGCTTTCTAAGAATGTATTGTTTATGGTACTTTTTTGTTTTTGTTTCCGACTAGCGGTAAATATGTTACCCCTAACCCATTCCTATTTTACTACCAAAGGGCGTGACAGCCCTTCACAAACAAGTCGTTACACTCTCACACACCATCAGTTAAATGGAAAATAAGCAGATTATGACAGCTGAGAATACTAGCTAACAGAAAATCATAGTGGGTAAAATGCCTTAGAGGGGATGATTTCGATACCTGGCCAACGGACTAACTGTTTTGTGCATATTGTTCAAAAAATCACTTAAAATTGACACAAACTGAAAGGCTTAAGCTTTGTAACTTTCAAAATTGCAACTTTCCCCAATAAAATTATACATGTTTGAAAAGGCCCATTGCAGAGCTTTCAAACAGTATAACATTTATATGGTTTCATAATTTATGGTTCAAGGCAGAACGGGAAACATTACCCCTACCCCTTATATTATAATTTTGTTCAAAAAGTCACTGAAAATTGACACAAACTGAAAGGCATAAGCTTTGTAACTTTGAAATATGGACTTTTCCCAATAAAATTATACATGTTTGGAAAAACCCATTTCAGAGCTTTCAAACGGTATAACATTTATATGGTTTCATAATTCATGGTTCAAGGCAGAACGGGAAACATTACCCTTACCCCTTATATTAAAATTTTGTTGAAAAAAATGACTTAAAATTGACACAAACTGAAAGGTTTAAGCTTTGTAACTTTAAAATATGGACTTTTCCCAATAAAACTATACATGTTTGGAAAGGCCCATTTCAGAGCTTTCAAACAGTATAACATTTATATGGTTTCATAATTCATGGTTTGAGGCAGAACGGGAAACATTACCCCTACCCCATATGTTGTAATTTCGTCCTTAAAAAATCACATAAAATTTACACAAACTGAAAGGCATAAGCTTTGTAACTTTAAAATATGGACTTTTCCCAATAAAACTATACATGTTTGGAAAGGCCCATTTCAGAGCTTTCAAACAGTATAACATTTGTATGGTTTCGTAATTCATGGTTCGAGAGAGAAAGGGAAACATTACCCCTACCCCATATGTTGTAATTTCGTTCTTAAAAAATCACTTAAAATCGACACAAACCGAAAGGTTTAAGCTTTGTAACTTTAAAATATGCAACTTTTTACCATAAATCTATATATTTTTAGAAAGGTCTGATGCAGCACTTTGAAAAAATGTAACATTTTTATGGTTTCATCATTCATGATTTGAAACAGAAAGGGAAACATTACCCCTACCCCTTATGTTAGACACGGATATGTGGCATACCGCGTAATAAGAAAACAAGCTCATTCACCCACTAAATCTCAAGACATATACTTTTAATTTTGTTTTTCTTGTTTATTACACTGAGTTCTTCCAAAAAGTATATAAATACCTTATGAAAAATTGTTTGGAGGAACGGGAACTTAATTATTGGGTGTGAAATTTAGCAAATTTTACGATTTACGGCCAATGGCCGATATAAAGTCTAATCGACGTTCGAATATTAATTAATCCCTATTAAGTTATATATCGATAAAAAGGCCGTGATCTTGGCATTTTAAAAATGTAACGTTTATAGTATTTTATTGTTTCTGTTTCCGTCGAGCGGTAGATACGTGACCCCTACCCCATCGTTGAAATCCAAGATGGCGGCCAAGATGGCGGCAAAGATGGCGCCAAATGAACCCCATGGGACACGATTTGATTTTGGGAACATCAAAATTCATTAAATATAGACCCTAAGGATTACAAAAATGTAGGTTAAAAAAATACATCCATGGGGTGCATGGGAACCCTACCTTCCGACCCGACTAATTTTTCTGTGGTATTTGTCGTCGTTTTGTGTACTTAAATTTACCAAAGCGAGTACTTAAAAACCATTCCCCCCCAAAAAACCAAGCAACTTAAATTGACGGAATTCAGTTAAAAGGTTTGACATAGCGCAATTCCGCGTGAGGCACCTGAGCTCTAGCATTTAGTAGTTAGCGTTTTTCTCTTTTCTCATTTTACCGTGTGGGTTTTGGACGAAATGATTTTAAGACGACGTTGTATGGGGTGACCTGGTTTTGAGGCGAAGTGTCAGAACCCATTAAATAAAGTCAAGTTTACTCTATATATAGCGTATTTTGTAAATATCAGTGAATATCTGACAGTGATATCTGATTCATAATGACACACATCCAGGGCTTGTGACCGTCTTATGTATGGACTGTAATTATGGTTGGCCAGTTAGTCTTAAATTGACCTACGGAAGTCTCGAACACTGTTAACCAGCAGTATACAGTATTTTACTTGCTAGTGTGTCGGTCATTAGATGCGTAACATTGAATTTAATTTAGGCAGTTGGTTGGCAACTTTGTGTGGTAATTTACGCCAAACTTATTTCATAAAACGCAAATGGTCTTATTAGTTGCTCATGTTGCAGTATTCTAGCCAGTAAGATGATCTTCACACAATTTCCATAATTTTTAAAAATTTGTTTAATAAAGTCAATTATTTTGGAGCCCCGAACAATACCGTTTCAACAAAACTGCCCTGCATTTTTTTCATATTTAATTCAATTGAATACAAATTGAATTGTTTTTCTCCTGAAATATGTGAACAGAATACATAAATGAAGAAATATGGGAGGCAAAAATATCACGTAAATGCAAAAAAAAAACAATCCGGAGGTGCGCTTTCATTAAATTTGACATATAATTTTCTTTAGAAAACAAATACTTTGGCTTTTGCAAGAGAGCGAGTTTTAGTTTTCGGTAATTTTGCATATTACAGTATGTTTACTTTGAGCAAATGTTTACCGTCCAACTCTACGTCACCTGTGTGTGACATTTTCCAATGGAGCTCCTGTTAAGAACTTTATTTAGCTGTTACAATGTTGCGGACCATAAAACAAGGGTATGAACAAAAAGCGGGCATAACTTCTTATTTTGGCGACAAGCAAATAAATGAACAACATAGAGCTTTACGAGGTCTTACGCAAATACAGAAGATTGCTTAAATTCGGTTTAGTATTCCCTGTTCAATCTACTGGTAGATTCTTCGCTGACTCAGGATATGCTAGCAGCCATAATTAAGTGCAGGGAAATTGTTAGTCTTAACTTGTTGGTCGTTTCTGTATGTAATGTATGATGACGTTTGACAGGCGTGGTTCTTAATGCGTGACAATGAACAACAAGGAAAGGCATGCTCAAAAAACAACAACAAAAATTGACTGACGGATTGACTGACTGGCTTACTGATTATGAGGATGATGTCCATATACGGGAAGCAAAAGTCCACAGTAGACGAGAGTAGATCTACGGATGATCTGCAATTAATATTATGTAGATCTACATCAGGGTTTTGTTGATGAAGCGCCAAAGAAGTTTGTCTACATGAAGCTTTGTCCACATATATCGTCCGCACCAGACATGAATATGTCTACAATGTGCACTAACTTCATATACGCTGGATCTACACTTGATCTACCATCCAATATAAAGGAGTTTCATCTACAAAGTTCACTTAGGCCAACAAAGAGTCATCTACTTCTACTTCAAAAGCGCCACCTCGTCTACATTTTAAGAACATCTTAAATCATATCAACAGCACTCGGGCTTGCTGTGTGTCCAATAATCCAATCTCTTCGAATTCTGTGATAAGAAAACTGCGTGCCTCATAGCAAAGAGCATCAGTAAAAAAGACGACGTTTTAACGTTACATTTGAACACGTACAATTTTAATATGAAAAGAAGACGTTAGCAATTTCTTAAAGTATATTATTTCACATAAAGTAACAGACATGGAATGGGGCCCTTAGGGGCACAATTGTCCTGTGGGCTTCCTGTGTTATTAATGAAATAAAATGTAAATTACTGTGAAATTACCGAAGGTCATATTGTTTAGACAAAGGAGAATTATCCTGACTGCTAAAAATAACCGCATGTACAAGACTGGGAAGGCATTATGTTAGTTCAGATTGTGAAACACAATACATCCCTAACTGAGCCAGTACATGCGTGTATATGTGCACGTGAGTATGGAGCATTGTTTTGAGCCAAGTATGCCAAAATTGACTGACTGATAAAAATAATATTTTAATTAGGTAAAAGACGTGCAGCATCAAATGATGAACATTTATGATTACTCTTAACCTAAAGGAACACACATGCAAAATATCACAAGCATCAACCTATAGTTCTGTGGTAAAGTTGAAATATTAAACACCTATTGCCTGGTCATGAGGGCTATAGCGCCCGTCTATTACCCCGAGGGGCCGTGCGTTACCAGAAACACATCGCTATTCCCCTCGGCCTACGGCCTCGGGGTATAGCGATGTGTTTCTGGTAACACACGGCCACGAGGGGTAATAGACGAGCGCTATAGCCCGAATAAAGACCAGGCTATAGGTGTTTTATAACACACCACATGCTCATGTTGTATTGTTATATAGTTTTTAATGTGTTTTGATATTTTGCACCACAACAATCCATTGTGACAAGTTTACCGGGCGATGTTTCCACAGCGGTTTCAGTTGTACGTACGTGGTACCACTATCTTTCAAAAAATATTCTAAGCATACCTAGCGACATCCTTAGTTGCACTTTAATCTTTTCCGTCGATGAGCTGTTCAAGTTCCTACGCTGTTGGAATGTTGGAAAATGTTGGAAAATCTGTTTCAGAGAATGTGTCGTCACCTATCCCGGACGCACATCACGTTCTAGTCACCCGCCATTGTTGCAAAGCTGCAGACGACACTACGGTCACGTGACCGGACACTTTTCCAAATTTGGTCAGAGCTATTTCCCTAGGGAAATAGCTTTTCAAAAAATACCCTCTGACGTCACTTTTGTCGATCCGATGGGGACTAGACGTATCTATTTTCTCGTCACGTGACGTATTCTGGCGAATCGCGACACGGAATGAGCATGTTGTGTGTTATAAAAAGTCTTATTAAAATCTTAGAGTGAATAGCAAAAAGGAATAAAAAGAATGAAAATCAGTATATTTTTCGTTGACACTACATATGGTTAAATGCATCTTGTTTTTAAGTAAGCTGCTTAATTTGATTTTTTTCATATTTGATGAACTTGAAAACAAACAATCAAATAAACTTTTTGATGTACGTCCTACTTTAATTACTATTTTTAATTTCAGTATAGCTTCAAAACCATTCTCATATAAACTTTTAGTTATTAGAAACTTTAATCATTGCTGAATCAGCCAGTTTTCTTGCGGTCAAATTACAAGTCGTATTGTTATCATTACCAACCGAATCTACGGATTTCACCTGCACACTCTAGATCAGACGGATGTTATGTTACAAATACCATTTCAGTACATGTACAACACGAGTCACCTTTACGCATTACCAGGAGTCCTTAGAAGTAATTTATTCATCTCTACGATGAATTCCATTGACGTCTCTCGCACTTGTAGTAAGCAAGTACCAAAACAAGCTTCGGTTTCCGGGTCAACTGGGCGGATTGACGTTGTGCTCGTGCGCAATCAGTAGGCGCCGTGTTTTCTAACATAACGGTTCAGTTGCAGCATCTGAGAGAGAAGCAAACTCACCGTTCCTGTTACTTCAAGCATGTCTTCGTCATCAAGGGAAACATGTTTAGCGACATCAATTTAAACATGCACTAGAGTGTAAGCTTACCGATTGAGAATCGTATCTAGTTGAGTGATAGTTTGCATCAAACGGCTGGTAATGCTAAAAGGTAGGCCTATGAGGTAGGAAAGGTTTTGTTGATCTGTTTCAATACCACGACCATATGAATTTTGAATGTCTCACATGTAGATTACTTCAGTACAAATTTTTTAAATACAGAATCGTTAAAATGTACTGAAAAGCTTCAAATCCCTGCTTAGTCTGTCCTTTTAATCATATGTAGTTTAGTGCTGACAGTTGAGAACTATCTTGAGAGCTTGAGTAAGGTGTGCGATGTTCTACTCTGTATTTCGAACTGTATATCACTCATCGATCCTTGAAAGATTGCTTGTAGCAGTGTGAGATATTTCATGTTATACAAAGGTTCATTGATGGCATGGTTCTAAGTAAAGTCGCCACCAGATTGCACAGAGAGCATGTGGTTGTGACATGCATAAAATTATCGTTTTTACACACAGCAGTAATACTGTATGTAGGATGAAAGCTGGTCTGATCCATATTCCAAGATTGTGATACTCATCATGATTTGTAATCCCAACCTGTGTCACACCGTTCCAATTAGGTAATTTTTAATGTCAAAAACATTCATTGACATGTAAACTTACCTTCATTCTCGTTTTCAACATTTTTGTATGATCCAAGCGCATAATGTCTCCACCATATCTTATTTCTATCTATACGTAATTAACATTCCATCTTCATAATGTCTGCATTTCATCTACCTTACATCTACATTTTATCTAATTTTTCAACTACTGTCTGAACAATGCCATCATTATTATGCACAAAAGTAGATGAAGCAGTAGATCTAAATCTTGTCTGCATCTCATCTACTTGACAGCTACACTTTATCAAATTTTCCATCTGCATTGTTTGTAAATAAGGTCTACATTTTATCTACTCTCTGAATTATGACCTCATATTCTTCGTAATGAGAGCAAATCGAGGCACCCTGTTGAAATATATCTGTGTACTGGACTTTCGGTAAGCGCACAGCGCAACATAGGAATGGTATAGTGAAAAATTTGCATCTACATGACTAAATAGTACTGCTTGTTCTTTTCCCTGAAGGCGCAAAAAATAGAAAATTGGTTTCCACTGTAAGTGAAAACAAAGACGGTTGGCCAAAATAAATTTATTTTAATCTATTTATAACACCTTGGAGCGTATTCGGGAGAATAGAATATTTTAAACGTTCAAATTTTTCGAATGTGTCAGGTGCCCTATAGCTAAAATTTGCAGTATTACAAATGACACATACAAGCAAGAGAATTACAAAAATAAGAAAAGAAAAGCAGATGAGCTCAAAGTTGCAGATTAAACAAACATCACAGCAATATCATTGTATTAGGCGGATACTTATATTCTTCTCAGCTCTGTCACACAATGATCGCGATATATACTTGTTTACCTGTCCTTTGTCTCTGTGCCAAGCACACGTAAGTGTTCGAATTGAACAGCATGTCAGGGATTTAAGTTCTGGTAAGATGTTGTAATATAATTGAAGTCAACCTGTTTGTTTACTTCAAAATGTCAGCAAAATTCAGGAAACAAGAATTGTAACTTAGGCTTACAAATATTTATGATCTGTCTGGACCATCTCGTTGAGATTTTTGTCGACAAATAATGAAAACATCCCTTAGAAATTGTCGCCTGGGATAAATACTGCAGTGTGTATATTGGTTTTCACTTTTTTATTCAACTGCCCAAAACCTTACCTTATCATGTATATTAATAGTACGCGATTAATAATGAGGTAACACTTTTATAGCATTAGATCATTGCTTTGCCGTTTTCATTTTCTAGTATCTTTGTTGTATTTTATCGTGAATGGAAAAGTCAAAAGAAAAAGGATAGACCAATTTGCATATTGCTATAGCGATAGCAATGCTCACCACTTGGAGAAATCAAGACCTTGTTAAATTAAGCGCAAACTCAGTAAGTCACTGCATTTTAGAAACTGTATTCCCGAAGACTTAAGAAGACAAAACTAGTTTTACCCAACACGCTGCCGGACTACGATATGTTGAACAGAATAGAGAGCACCCATGCAGGGCTAATAATTCTGTGTGAGATCGTTTCAACATGTCCGAGTACACATTAAGTCATTCAAATATAATTTAAACAACAGCGACTCTAACAACAACAACAACAACAACAACAACAACAACAACAACAACGACCACATATGAGAGACCTACGCCAACCTGGTTCACATGTATACGCCAGAAAGAGAGAGAGAGAGAGAGAGAGAGACAGAGACAGACAGAGACAGAGAGAGACAGAGAGACAGAGAGATGTCTCATCTCAATTTATTCGCCTTAGCCTATAGTTCTACTCAGGGAGAAAAGAACGTGCTGTCTTCTACACACTGAGAAGCCCAAAGAGGTCGTGTGACGTGTACATACTCGCACGGAAATACGCGTATTTTAAGCACTTTTTCGCTGATAGATTTGCTTAAAGTGTGATTCATTCGAATGGCGAGTTAAACCGATTACTAGATGGCATATTAGGCATCAATAACAGACTTAGTCTTTAATTGTTACATTAGCCTTTCTATAGTAAACGATATCTTCAATATCTTTAATATTGAACTTCACACAGGGTAGATATCTGTATGACACAACTTCGTATATTGGCTTAATAGACCCATCCTGGATTTTTGGTGTGTGAGATTCTTTTTCTCATATGACCACTGGACAGAGACACACTTCTTCACACTCACTTCATTCACCTTTTACTCTTGCCTGGACACAGAGATTCAGACGCTCTGAGATTTTGATGTACTGACTTCAGTGAGAAGCCCAGTCTGTTTGAGTGTGGTGGACCATATCTTTGCGGACAGCTGACCTTCCTAGATGTTATAATCATGTTGAAGTATCGAAATTAAAGTGTTCGAATAATGATGTACCATACGCATATATGTACGGTATTATCAGCTCCTTATTATCAGGAACCGTGATAGCAACGACAACCACGATTATGCGTTCCGGGACGATTACGACCAAGCTACTCCACTCTACCACGCTACATGACAAACTGTCCACATGATCCACATTACTACGTACATGTAGAGCTGGAAAACTCATCGCAAAAGTAAAGAGAAAAATCACTACAAAAGTTACCTTTATTCGATACAAATCACACAGAATTTGGGGTAAATACATATAGTTGTACTTTTGCATGGAAAATCATTTTTTCGAACGCCATTTAAGTTTTTCAAACATGCTGCTGAAAATAAAAATGAAATTATTATTTTAAGAAATAGCGGGCATGAGTAATTATTTTGGGCAACGAGAAAATGAGCAAACTCCCCGTCCACATCCTACGTAATGTGCAATATGCTGGTAAAGCCTTTGCTGACTCAAGCAACGTGAACAAGTATTATCAGAGTGTGACGAATCTGTTTTGAAGACTATTTTTGCATGTAGTTAATTGAGTTTTGATATTTGATACCATCAGTATGAGAAAGAACATAAAGGACAAATACATATGTATGAAAGAGCACGGACGAAAGTCTGATAGACGACTGTAAATATTGCTCTATTGAGCAAGATTTCACCTGAACATACACTACATACAAAGTAATCTAAACTGGCTCTGTTCAACTATAACAACAAAATATGGTTTATTTTAAATCGAAAGGGTGGAGAAACGATTTATTATTGTAACAAGCCAGATCTTTAAATGAGCAAGAATAGAAACTACTCAGAGTCACTTCTCAGACATAAGTAAGGGGTGGAAACCTTTTCAATACATGAGACATTACAAAGTGCGTAAAGTCTCCTTTTCGTAAACACGAAAGGATGCCAAAGGGCTCGGAAGAATTGATGCAGGTAGTTTGCAGTTAAACATAATGAACAAAACTCTTAATAATTCACAAGTGCTTCTTCATTTCCCTGAACACAGGCTTAGTGCTGAAAATTGTGAATAGCTTGAACAGTTTACTTTCCGTTCTCACGTAACGATAACTTTTTCATGCATGATCCAATTCGGAAGGAGATGTCTAATATGCTGACTTTAAATATTTGTACGTTAACTTCGTTCATCTGAAGCTGCTAAAAGCAATATACAGCTTCATAGTGTGGAGTTCACGTTTCAATCACAAACTCGCTGAACGTTGTTTCCTGCTGAATAACGAGGTAGGTCAGGATGAAGCAAAGCTTAAAATCTGACATATCTTTTCTGATCATGATAATGGACGACTGGGCGCGACGTAGCCCGAGATGGTTCTAGTTAAAGAGTCACTTTGGGAAGATATTGGCATGAAAAACTATGTAACATGGGTCATCTCTCTCGTTTTACTATTTAATAAAGATCAAACACAATTATAACAAAATCGTCGGCCATCCTAAAGTGGCATAGTAGAGGCGTTTCCTTTAAATTCGACAGACATATTCATTGGCAATGTGCTTTCCTGTGACGTCAATAATTAATGCCTCTAAATCATACAGTAGTTGTGAACTTTACATATCTATTGTGTATTATGTACGTCAAAGTTTAGATAGGTAGATGTTTGTTCGTTACGTGTTTAGAGTTTGGACAATTGATTTAAACTCATTATGATTAAATTCGTTATTTCAAAATCAACAAATACATTACAAATACCATTTCTTTGGGTAAAATTGTCTAGTGAAAGTCCGCTCATTTTGCACATTTCCAATTACTAGATGCATGTTGCAAACGGTTTCCATCAAAAGTTGAACGTTAACAGGGACCGGAATACACACAGTTATGGAATGTACTTTCCATATAGGGAGCATCTTGTGACTGCATTCATGTCCGTCACAATCGATCCGCCATCGAGAATTGAACATACAGTGATTCCCTCGAGATGCTACCGCAGCCTGGGCGGTATTCGTCGGTATATTCCTCGTAATGAGAGCAAAACGAGGCACCATGTTGAATCCATCTGTGCACTGGAATTTCGGTAAACGCTAATCACAACATAGGAATGGTAAAGTGAAAATTTTATATCTGCATAACTAAATAGTACTGCACGCTCTTTTGCCCCAAGGCGCAAAAAATAGAAAATTCGTTTCCACTGTAAATGAAAACAAAAGTAAAAAGGTAAAAGACAGCCAAATTGGCATATTGCTACTGCGATGGCAAAGCTCGAGAAATCATGACCTTGTTAACTAAAGCACAAACTCAGTATGTCGCTTCATTTTAGGCACTTTATTCCCGAAGACTTAAGAAGACAAAACCAGTCTAACATTTAGTCATTCAAGTAATTTAAACACCACCACCACCACAACCTCCAACAACAACAACAACAACAATAACAACAACAACAACATCCGCATATGAGAGACAGTTACGCAAGCCTTGTTCACATGTATACGCCACAAAGAGAGAGAGAGAGAGAGAGAGAGAGAGAGAGAGAGAGAGAGAGAGAGAGAGATGTCTCATCTAAATTTATTCGCCTTAGCCTATAGTTCTACTCCGGGAGAAAAGAACGTGCTGTCCTCTACACACTGAGAAGCCCAAAGAGGTCGTGTGACGCATACATACTTGCATGGAAATACGCGTATTTTTAGCAATTTTTTGCTAGAGGTTTGTTTATAGCGTGGCTCAGTCGAATGGCGAGTTAAACCCATTACTAGATGACGCATTAAGCATCAAAAACGGACTTCGTCTTACATTGTTACATAAGGCTTTCTATAGTAAACGGTATCTTTTGCATCTTTAATATTTAACTTCACACAGGGTAGATAACTGTGTGACACAACTTGGTATATGGGCTTAAAAGACCTAAAGGACCTGGAATATGATCCCAGATTTTTGGTGTGTGAGATTCTTTTTATGTATGACAACTAGAAAGATACACACTTCTTCAGACTCACTTCATTTGCACTTTACTGTTACGTAGACACAGAGGTGTAGACGCTCTGGGATTTTGTTCGATGTACTGACTTCAGTGAGAAAGTCAAGTCTGTTTGACTAAGGGGCCACATCTTTGTAGACGGCTGACCTTTCTAGATATTATAACAATGTAGAAGTATCGCAATTAAAGTATTCGAATCATGGTGTACCACTCGCTTGTAAGCACGTATACGAGCAACCGGGATAGCAACGACAACCACGATTACGCGTACCAGGACGATAACGACTAAGCTACACACTCAACCACGCTACATAACAAAATGTTCACATGCTAAGTACATGTAGAGCTGGAAAACTTATTGAAAATCATTTTTTCGAACGCCATTCAAAGTATTTCCAACTGCTGGAGAGAATGAAAATATAACTAGTATTTTAACAACCAGCGGGCATGAGTAATTAAATGGGAAAATGCTGTCCACATCCTACGTAGTGTGCAATGTGCGGGTAAGACCTTTGTCGGCTCAAGAAGGGTAAACAAATATTATCAGAGTGGCATGGAACCAAACTATTTTAATTAAGTGTGGGAAAACAGCTTATTGTGACGACTGTTTTTGCACGTAGTGCGTTCATTTTTGATATTTGATAAAATTAGTATGAGAAAGAACAAGAGGGACAAATATATTTCATTTTCTAAATTAGCAACAACAAAACTCTAACAGATTACTTGGAATACTGCTCTATTAATTAAGGCTGCCTTCACAAAAACGGTGAGTGGTGGATGGAGGTATTTAGTGGGTTCGAAAATTTTGCGGGTAGTAGAGGATGGGCTTGAAAGTGTTGCTCTACCTATAGGGGACCTGAAAATTTTTTGGTTCCCTTTTACTGTTCACGTTTTCATACGAAAAGCCCACAGATGCGTTTTAAATGAATTACTTTAATAAATTACTTTAAAAATATGGCTCTACAAACTACTGATTAAAGGCAGTGTGCAACATCAATGAGGAGAACTGCCTAATGCATGTTTATTTTTACTTTGCGGGCACCACTAAACAATATGCGACTATATGATAAGTGGGGTGAGGGACTCGAAACATTTTGATCATAGAGACGGGGAATCTTGAAATCTTTGGAGGTTATTAAAGGGGGAAATCTGAAAAAAAAGGATTTCATTGGCGATTCCTCCAGCCCACTCCCTCACCGTTATTTGTGAACGCAACCTAAGCGGGATTTCACCTGAACATCCACACTACCTATACTAAGTAACCTAAACTAGCTCTGTTTAATTGAAACAATATAATCTCTCTGGGTGTATTTTAAATCGAAAGCGCCAAAAAACAATCTACGACCGTAACAAGCCAGATCTTTTAATGATCAAGAAGGGGCACTACACATTGTCACTTCTGAGATATAGGCAAGCGTTGGAAACGTTTTCAATAGGTGAGACATTACACAGTGCTTAAGGTCTCCTTCTATTGTTATACACACGTAAGGACGCAAAACGGCTCAGAAAAATTAATACAGGTAGTTTGCAGTTACCATTGTTTACAAAACTCTTAATTGTTCGCAGCTGTCCCACCCGCTGAATACTGGCCTAAATACTGCAAAATGCTAATATCGTGAGCAATTCACCTTCAATTCTGACGATAACATAACATAACGATAACATTTTTATGCATGATCTAATTCGGAAGAAGATTTATAATATGTACTCTTTAAATATTTGTACGTTGAACTTCATTCAACTGAAGATGCCAGGAGATATATCCTTGTGTAAGCAATAGACAGCTACACAGTCTGGAGTTCATGTTTCCATAACAAACTCACTGAACAAAGTCTCCTGATGAATAACGAGGTAGGTCAGCAAAGCTTAAAAATAGACATATCTTTTCTGATTATGATAAGGGACCACGTAAACCGAGGTGATTCATTTTTAAGAGTTACTTTTCGGGAAGATAGCAGCATGAAAAACAAGTAAGATGGGTCATCATTCTCTCGTTTTACCATTTAGAATCAACTTTATTCAGTACTGTAATAGGCCACAGGCCTTTCGAGTACAATACATACATTTCAAAACCTTTACAGTCACTTGAGGTTTTATCTAAGCTGTTAAAGACTCAGTAATATCGATCAAAAGCTGTTGTCGTTTTTTGAAAGTATAAAAAAGGTATATACCAAGATTCTCTAATGTGTGTGACTTATCTGTTTGAAGGAGCAAAATAAATTTCCATTTACATGCTGGGGAGTAGTAAAATTTTGGCATAAATCTGTGTCTTATATCTTGATAGTTTGGGCAAACTAAAATAAAATGAAATTCATCCTCAATAGAGCTACATTGAAATGGGCACAATCTCTGTTCATATGGAATCCCATGTTTCCTTCCCTCTTCAATATTAAGGTCATGTGATGACAATCTAAATCTAGACATGGCTAATCTATAGATGGAATCATTAATGCAACTTAAATATTTCTCACATGTCAAAGTATTCTTAAATTTACAGTAAGTTCTTAGTTTAGAACTACTAGTAACTTCAGCGTGCCAATCCTGAATAGATATATCAAAACATCTCTGTTTAAACTGTAGTAAAAACAGATTACTGTTAACTGAATGCTGATTATCCCATACATCTGCAAATCCAAATTTACAAGTTTTTCACAAAAAATCCCCAATTTTTCACAAAAAATCCCCAGCAATTATAGCCATTTTCTGCCCTGTCATATTGGTATCTATAGCAATCTTTGACAATCTCTGGTGAATCAATGTGAATACATTTAAACCAAAAACGAAGGATATCTAAATAAATATACATTCGAACAGGGTGTCTCCCTAGCTCACCTCTTGCTGCAGAATTTGCAACATTTGTACGCACTCCTAAAACAAACTTACAGAATCTATGATGAATCTTTTCCACATCTAAAGAGTCATGTGTTCCCCATATTGCACTACCATAAAGTAAAATTGGGAGTATGTTACAATCAAACACCCTAAAAGCAATGTCTGGTTGTAATCCATCCAGTTTATAAAGATTACTTTCAAGAGAGTACAAGGCTTTTCTAGCCTGTTCTGAGATAAATTTTTGTGCTTGAAACCAAACACCAGAACTGGAAAACATTACACCTAAATAGTTGTATTTTGAAACAATTTCAATTTTTGGCCATTCCAGAACCATTTCTCACTTTTCTTTAGGCCACCAGCTTTACAGAACACTATAATTTTGGTTTTAGTAAGATTCACAGTCATTCTCCATTTCTTACAATAATCAGACAATCTATTTAGAAGACGCTGCAAATCAATTGGAGAGCTACTGTATAAGACAAGGTCATCAGCATATAACAAATAAAAGAGTTTCATCATATTTGCATACACAACCGTTTCTGTACCCTGTTTAAGGGCTTCCTCAATATCATTTATATAAAAGCAAAACAAAAGAGGGGAGATAACTGACCCCTGCTGCACTCCTATATTAATTTCAAAGAACTCTGTCACACCATGTGGGGTTTTAACTGCAGCTTTAACATGTGTGTACATAGAATATAAAGATGCCAAAAATATACCCCTCATCCCTTTTTTGGCAAGTTTATAGAACAACGTGTAGTGATGGACTCTATCAAACGCCTTTTCATAGTCAATAAATGCACAGTAAGATACGTAAAATAAACATATTATCAAGAGTGATTCTCTTCTTTCTAAAGCCACTCTGTGGTTCAATGATCTCATTATATTCATTAAGCCAATCGGTTAATCTATCAGATAAAATATTTGTACACTCTTTACTTATCACATTAAGAAGCATAATTCCACGATAATTACTCGGGAGGTCTTTATTCCCATTCTTATGTAAAGGACTTACTAACCCAATTGCCCACTCCTGAGGAAAATTTCCATGGTCAAAGATGTCATTATAAAGTATATGCAGCATATCAAAGATTTCTACAGGTGCATGTTTCCAACATTCAGTAGGTATACCATCATGACCTGGGGCTTTATTATTTTTTAATTTTGCAATATTAGTTTTTATTTCGGCCATATAGGTTGATTCAAAACTGAACAATCCACAGCAGTATTTGCCACCTCAAAATTTAAATCATCAATATAATCTTGAATAGAAGAGAAGAAATCTTTCATGTCTTCTGCCTCTACCATCTCTGGATTAAATAAATTTTGAAAATAATCAAACCAATCTTCTTTGTTAATATTATCAGATGGGCCTGTAGTCCTCTGACGAACTTTCTGCCAAAATGACCTACTATTTGACTGTGCAGCTAAATGGATGAATTCCTCCCTTTTATGTTTCTGATATTGTTGTTTTTCTCTCTGATTAACTTTCTATAATTTTTTTTGGCTTGTAAATAACTATCTAGACTATCCCTGTCATAAAGCTTCTGAAATGGTTGAGACAGCGGTAACTTCTTTCTTAGTTGTTAAACATTCCTTGTCAAACCAAGTGTTCTCTCTTTTTATCACATGCACAAGCCAAGTTTGTCGTCTCCGAACAAAAAATACGGATTTATTCTCTGGTCGTTCTACGTCACGACAACCCGCGTCTATGTCATCAATTTGGTGCGTTGGACCTTTTTTTTGTCGATCTTCGGTGTGCTCGTAAATATGTAAACAAACAACATGACGGCCGATGTTTCTCCCACGATCAAAATTCATGTAATGAAATCGATATTTTCACAGACTACGACATTACTAATCCGAACAATGTAAACACAAGAGTGTACCGCCTATATATTCCGAAGGAATTACGTGAATAATTTGCGGAAACAACGAATTCGAAGCTGGTCGCGTATACCGTGGGTTCCGTACGTATTGCAAACAGGTCAGGCGCGACGTTCACAGTGTTCGCACCGTCGAGATTCAGTCGATATTTATTCCCGAAAAATAGCGTATCTTCGTCTGTGATAAATTTCTTGGACTATGCTATCTTTGAAACAGAGTATAACTTTGCGGAAGGTAGCCTACGTGTAGACCGAGAGCTGTCATTTGCTCCACACACGAACGAACGCGTGAGCGCTAACGCACACGACGGACGGCTGGAAATGATTGACAACTTGTGCACGGCGTACTGATATTTATTCCTAAAGTAGTTCAAAAGTTTAAACACGGTAACGTCATAGAAAACTTATTTTATTTTGAAAAAAATAACGAATTCTTGGCTTGTGCATGTGATAAGTATATTATTCCCTAATATTTTTCTTCGTTCAGCTCGGAAAATACTCGTGACGTAATGACCGTGTCACTCACTCGTCTTTGACTCGTGGTGACACGGTCATTACGTCACTCGTATTTTCCTTCGCTGAACGAAGAAAAATATTAGGGAATAATATCTAATTATTCAATTGTTACTAATATCTTTAACTTTCATATCATTGCAACTAGAATACATTATCTCAGATAAACACATTGCAGCATCCTCAAGATTTCCTTGAGCTATACTGTCATAAAAAGTATGATGTAGCTGACCAATTGTCTGACTGGGAATTACAATGATCTTTTTTTTCTGGAAACCATCTCAACCTAGGCAAATGATCTGAGTCTATGCGATTGCTAACACTGAAATCCTTAAATTTTGAAAATAAATCACCAGTTGCTAAAACATAATCATTAACAGCTGTACAACATTTGAAATCTACGTATAATTTCCAATATCCTTATCTTGACCAATCCTTCCATTCACTATACTAAATCCAGTACGGGAACAAAAATCTAATAATTGTAAACCATAGTTGTTTACCCCATCATCCTGTGAGTTTCTCTTAGGTAAGTCATATATATTACTCTGTGTTTCTCCTATAGGTAAATAATCAGTACTGATTTCTACATAATCAGGTCTGTTTCCAGTTCGCCCATTGAAATCTCCTGCTAACACCAATCACAGTTATAACAATCTGATCAAATCATTTTCAAGCTTGTCAAAAAAAGTCTTTTTCAGCAAAATCTGATCCCTCAGGGGGTCTATAAATAGTATCAATTAGTAACACAGGTTGACTCTTTTTGTAATTAACGTCCAACAAATATTCTGAGAATGGTCACTTGTAAGAAATTTCACTTCAAAATTACAGACATTATTTTCCCGAAAAAATTGAAATACCACCAGATGCCCTTCCGTATTTCCGCGTTCATGCTCCTTCTACATGCATGCTTTTACAGCCATCGAGGCTTATATCAGACTGTTTATATAACCACGTTTCCGTAAGGCATATTAAATCGAATGAATTAATGTACTCGCAAAGTCACTGTTACCGAGCTTGTTCAACAAACCATTGACATTCCAAACTAAAAACGACAACTCTGAGTCAACAACACGTTCAGAATCAATAATCTCATGTTCTTGTCTTTCAATATTTGTCCGACCCTGGCCATTTTCCTATACCGCTCTTGTAACAGTTTTGATTTGATATGTTTACAAGAAACATGGTTGAATTGTAACAAAGAATTTTTTCATGTTGATGATTTTAGTGTTTTCCGATCCGAAAGAAATTGTATTTCTAAAAGCGAGGTAGAGCTGCTGGAGGGTCAGCAATTATGTTTAAGTCTTCTTTGAAAAAAGGCATTACAAAGTTGAAATCAAAGATATCCGATTTTTTATGGTGTAAACTTGACAAAAGTTCTTTTCTTCGAAAAAATGATATGTACATTTGCTGTGTTTATATTCCACCAGAGAATTCTTGCGTACATGTTAAAAATGATTATTTTGATGTATTAGAAAGTGAAATTTTAAGATACTCAGTGATGGGTGATATCATTCTCATGGGTGATTTAAATAGTAGAGTTGGATTTCTAAAGGACTTTATTAAAGACGACGATATAGTTTATACTCCTGTACCAAATTTCTATACATCTCATGATTTTAGAGAAAGAAATAGCAGAGATTGTTCAATGCCAAATGGTAATAAGTTTGGTAGGCAACTGATTGACCTTTGTTTAAATAACAATTTGATAATTGCTAATGGGCGAACTGTTGGGGATTTGTCAGGGAAATTTATCTATCATCATCCAGTAGGTTCAAGTACTGTTGATTATTGTATAACTACTAAAACAAACTATAAGAATTTGCAGTATTTCAGAGTTCATGATATCAGTGCCATGTCTGATCATTGTGCTATAAGTACTTCATTACGTTGTAACTACACAGTAGTCTGTGACTCAGTACCGAATAAGCCTTTACCAAGTTATGTTTGGGAAAATGACAGTGCTGACATTTTGAATGATACATTAAGTAATGAACATTTCACTCATGCCTTTGATAAGTTTATTAAATATGATTTAGATAGTACAGATACAAAGACAGCAGCTATAAGTTGACAAGGATATTTTCAACAGGCGCCAGGCGATGTCTGAAAGTTAAATACAATAAGTCTAGGAAAAAGAAGACAAGAAATCAGTGGTTTGACAAAACTGTTATAATTTACGCAGGGAACTAAAATATGCTGCTAAAGCTTTTGATAAAACCCCTAATGATCCAGTTTTGAGATGTAATTATTTCACCCTGAGGAAAAAATACAGAAAGCAACTTAAATTTAATAAACAGCAGTTTACCAAATCATTGATAAACAAACTAGAATTTGCAGATGAAAACAGTTCATGTGAATATTGAAATATCTTGAAGAACCTTAGGAAGAAATCGGGTGTCCCATTGGATGAATCTATACAGTGTAATGATTGGATTTCATATTTTGAGTCTTTGTATAATAATAAGTCTACAACAATTGAAGAAAAAATTGTTTCTGAAAAATTGGGAGATTTGGAAAAAATAAAGAGACTAAATACTTACCTTAATACCTAATAACACATAATGAGTTATTATCTGCTGTTAAACAATTGAAAAATAAGGAAGCACCGGGTGAAGATTGCATAAGAAATGAGATGATTAAAGCTAGCAATAATGTGTGTATAAGAAGCATTTTAAAATTGTTTAATCATATACTGGATAGTGGTAAATTTCCTGCATTCTGGAAATCAACATTGTTAGTTCCACTTCACAAATCAGGGGACAAATGTGATCCAAACAATTACAGAGCAATCGCACTTTCAAGTTGTTTATCAAAACTTTTCACATTGGTATTGAACAAGCGTCTCATTAAGTATCTAGAGGTCAATGATCTTTTCTCACCTTATCAATTTGGTTTTAGAAAGAATAGACGTCCTTCAGACTGTGTATTTTTGTTAAAGACTGTAATTGATAAAATGTTTTCTACTAAAAGTTTGAAAAACTCAAGCTCAAACAAGCTTTATGTAGCTTTTGTAGACTTTAGGAAAGCTTTTGATTCTGTTTGGAGAAAAGGATTATTTCTTAAATGCTGAGGTTGGGAATAACTGGTGGTTTCTATGATATTGTAAAATCTATGTATGATAACACTCAGTACAAGATGAAACTACCAAGAGGTATTTCTGAAGGGTTTCTTTCTACGTGTGGTGTTAAACAAGGTTGTAACCTTTCACCAACTTTATTCAATATTTTTCTGAATGATCTCCCAGGTATTTTTTTGATATGTCTGATTTCCCAATAGAAATTGGAGACCTGAAAATGAGTTGTATTTTGTATGCTGATGACTTAATACTTATGTCAAAATCTGCAGAAGGTTTACAGAATTGTCTGAATAAGTTACTTTCTTATAGTAAATTATGGGGTCTCACAGTTAATGTAGACAAGACAAAACAATGGTATTTAACAAGAGTAATCATTTCATAAACAATGTGCAATTTTACTTTGACAACAATTTGATTGAAACAGTGAAACATTTTACATATGTTGGTGTTCTTATTACACCAAATGGAAAATTCAAACAAAACCAGAATAATCTTAAAAACAAAGCAATGAAAGCTTTATTCAGCAAAAAAAGTCAATTTTATGTGAAAGAATGTTAAATCCTAGACTTTGCTTACAACTTTTTGACACATTGATTTTTCCAATTCTTTCATATGCTTCTGAAATTTGGGCAACAGAAATCACTAGTACTGATAATTGTCTTCAAAGTCTTTGTATGTCGTTTTACAGATTTATTCTAGGAGTCAGTAAACGTACTCCTTTGGAAGGCAGAAGAGCTGAGTTGGGTAGACTACCATTGAAGATCTCACTTTATATGTCTGTTATAAGATATTGGTGTAGACTGAACAGTTTGCCTTCAAATCACATTCTTAAAAGGCACTCACAGAAAACAGAAAAATTCAATCTCCTTGGGTGAAATTTATTAATCGCAATTTGGGGGATTGTAATCATATGCATGTTTTCAGTTCATTGGGAGTGAAATCATATTGTCAACTAAAGAAGAAAATAAAATAAAATCTTACAAGTGAGTATTTGGGTTCATGGAGGAGAAATCTGTTTGATGATGTAGAAAAAATGGAAATGGTAACAAATTACGTACATATAGAATTTTCAAAACTCAGTTTGTCTTCTAAAATTACTTAGAATGCTTGTCTGACTTTACACTCCGTAAACATTTGTCCAAATTCAGATTGAGTGACCATAACTTGGGTATTGAAATGGGAGAAAAAGTAAACCTAGATTACCTTGAGTGAAAGAATCTGTCAGAGATGTGATTATAATGAAATTGATAATGAGTTCCATTTATTATTTTCATGTAAAAATCATACTTCAGAAAGAATTTATTGGGACAAAGTAGTGGTACAGATTTTTGTAAATGTTATATAGTCTCTTAGAAAAGAAGAAGTTGTTAAAAAGTTAATGGAACAAAATGTTCTTGATCTAGCTGTATTTCTAAAGAATACAAATGTATGCTGAACCCTCCAGCAGCTACGGGCTGAAAAATGTCCTGGTAACTTTTGTTCATTTGTTGTTCAGACTTTTACTGCTTTCTTAAAGAGCACATGTTTATACTGAGCTCAAGTAGCTCCAATGAATATAATCATTGCATGTTTTCGTATTACAGAGTTGAATGGTTGTTTTTTCTTTCTCTGTATGGTTCACTTACATTTGTAACACATCTTGATGTACCATACCATACTCTCTGTTAGTATGTGTCGAGTAAATAAAGATTGATTGATTGTACTTCGCTCTCCGTCTCGCTGACCACTCAACGGGTGAATCTTCTTTGTGCTTTCATCATACACGTGTACAACGTTGTCAATTTTAATTTTATCATAGACTATCTTCGCCATTTTCCCGGCTGACCGAGCTTCCTCCACAAATCTGCCTAGCATCCTTCGAGTTTCTCGAACTTTCGGGGTAAAGTCCTCACTAACGCGATATGGAGTTCCTTTCAGTTTCGACGCAGCACGCATAACTTTGTCACGCTGTTTATAGCGAAGGAACTTTGCGATAATTGGCTTCGGATGGCTACGTGCGTGGATAAGGCGGTGGACACACTCAAACTCCAACTCCTCCCTGATTTCCAACTTCTCTTGGATGAAGGTCTTTGATATTACCTCTGTATCATCCAAACTCTCTTCACTATGCTGCTCTACTCCATAGACGACAATGTTGTTTCATTTCGCTTGCGACTGTGTCTTATCCAGCTCTTCTTCCAACTTAGCAGATCTCTTGCGCAATTCTTTATTCTCCTCCACGAGACTACCGATTGTTTCACGGTATTCATGAATTTCGTTTTTTAAATCTTTCATTTCCTCCGCTAGTTTCATCACTCGTTCATTCACTGACTTTATTTGGCTTGCAAAGTCATTACGCAGACCCCGAATTTCAGTCATGACATCAGCTAAAATCCTTCGTTATCAGACTCCGTACCAGGTTGCCACTACGTTCATGATCAGGTGACGTTTTGTCTCTCTTTGCGATTGAGTAGATGAGCTCCGTAGATTCATAGCTTCGGTTATTTTTCTGATTCTACCGTTTTTTGACTCAACCTCTTTCTTGTAGGGACCGTTTTACCATTTAACAAAGCATGGAGATTAAAATGTTATCATTTCTTTTGTTTGATAGAATATTTTTGTTGCCTTCCGTCTTCTTAACATCATCCCCTTTCTATGTTTAAGCCTGTCCTGAAGCCCTGAAGAGGCATTATATTGTACTGGTGTTTCCTGTAATTTCGACTGACGTATTATCATTGAGCTTTACTGTGACGTCAGCAATTGATCCCTGTAAATCATACAGTAGTTGTAAGCCTTATTCATCTCTTGTGTATTCTGTACGTCAAAGTTAGATTGGTAGATTTTTGTTTGTTAGGTAATCTACAATTTTAAAAAATTGATGTAAACTCATTATGATTACAGTTCATTTTATCAAAATCAACAAGTACAATTACTTTGAGTAAATTCTTCGGTAAGAATCCGCACATTTTAGACATCCAATTACTAGATGCATGTTGCTTACGGTTTCCATCAAAAGGTGAACGTTAACAGGGAAGGGAATATACACAGGTACTTTCATGTAGTGTACTTTCAATATTGAGAGGATTTGTGACTGCATTCATGTCGGTCATGATCCATCATGTAGTGGTCCTTTTAAGCTGAAGGCGCACACCACAGTCACAAATTCATTAAATAATTGTGGTCGAATAGCATGCGCCAACTCCGTTCGGTCAGCAAGAACGGGGACACAATGATACCACATAAATTTATTTCATTGAAAAGAATATACTAAATTGGTAAGGCGTACTATGGAAGACCGGTCACGACATGCGACATGCGAGTTTTTAAAACTGCGATCTGCGGTTAGGGTTAGGGTTAGGGTTAGGGTTAGGGTTAGGGTAGGGGTTAGGGTTAGGGTTAGAGGTTAGGTTTTCTCTGGTAAAAAGCCTTACTTCGCTCTCAACCCTGGAGGTTAGGCCAAGGGAAGGAAAAATTGTAACGGCGCGCTTAACTTAGGGTTTAAGTTAGCGTTAGGGGTTAGGGTTAGGGGTAGGGTAGGGTTAGGGTTAGGGTTAGGTCGCAGATCACAGTTTAAAGACGTAGGTCGTATGTCGCAGGTCGTGACCGGTCTTCCATACATGTCTGAGTCCTAACGTGGCCGCTATTTCTCCCACGGTGTATTCATTGTAGAAGTATGCAGAAATAAGCTCGTCTCTACCTCTGTAATCCATCGTTAGGAGGAGAACGAAATGACATGTATGCAAACGCCATATTAGTTTTGCAACTCGCATGTCGCAGTTTAAGAACTCCCAGGTCGCAGTTAAAAAAAACTCGCATGTCGCATGTCGTGACCGGTCTTCCATAGCGTACAAACTTGACACATCTTTTTATGGCCCTGAAGAAATGAAATTCTGTAAACTACACTGCATTGATAGACTAGACCAACTAACCCAATATAACGTATGGAGTGTTTTAAGGAAGATCGCGTCTCGGGGACAGATAATTGGGCTCTCAAAATGTATCACTATTTTGCTCATTTTAAAGCTGTTGATGTAAGAAAAAATTTTATCATCTTTTTCGAAAATTGAAAATTGTATTTTCCTCATTAGAGTTAAAACAGAAGTGACGGCCATTTGGCATTTCAAATATCGATAGATCGTAGGTAATTTGTTTCTGTAAAACCAAAGTTTAATTGCTCGGTAAGCCCGATTTTTTATTCTTGATTTGGTGAAAGAATGGTTAAAAGTTTCATTGAGGAAAGTTTGAGGAAAATGTTAGAGTCTTTCACTTGGGGGCGCATCGCTGATTTGTGATACAGGGTTATATTAATTTAAATGTTCGTAATAATATGGTGAGTGTTCTGTCTCGTGTAAAATCAACTGTATTTATTTGGAGGACATGTTTTGTCTTGTTTTGTTATTCATATTGTCGCTATATTCAAGAAAATATGTGTAAAATGAAAGTGTTAATAAAATATGGCCTAAAACGTGGGCAGTTGGAGATCGTAGAAGGTTTAGGTTAGAATCACGTCGGGCCAATTCAAACATAATTGCATGCAAAAAGCCGAAAATATTTTGAGGTTTCTGTTTTGTAAACTTTCAGAAAATACCATTTCAACAACCATGTTTACATAATATCACAAATATCAAGGTAAAGCAATTTCCTTTTATTGTGGACAAAGTTGAAGATAATTTACTCTACTATAGCAAGATGAAGGAATACGAAACATGATGGTCTTACTTGGTTTATTTCATGCCCGGACCGTGTAAACAATGTAATGACCGGTTGCCATAGTTACCCGGTCCGATGAAGCCCTCGACGTAAAGGAAGACGCTTAAGGTGGAGGACTGCCCAATACCAAGAATATTGTCATTTTTCTAGAAATCAAATAGTTGTAGCTTGAAGGGTGAGGATTAAAATATGACCAGAAAATGGGGTTGCCATTCTGCTGTTTGAGATACTTTACATTCAATCACCCGTTACCTCATGATTTTGCGCCGGGGATTTTGAGCACCACACACTACTTTATTGAAAATTTGACCCTTTCAAAATTAAAACAATAACCATGGCGGATAAAAATATTATTCAATTACACCTGTGATTCTAAAACATCTTCTACATGCTGTACTGACAATATAAACAACAGATATGAAGTTACTGATCAAATAACAAAACTGACACCTATTTAATATATTCAAACTTGTTTCAAAAGGGCTGGGTAGCACTTTTTCAAAGAAAAACCTACTATTATAATATTCTCAAAAACTCAAGCATGGTGACATGTCAATTGTTTTATATTTTTCATTTAAGCATTTTTCAATGAATAATTTGTGGAAATTTCAGAAACTCGACAAGTTACTTCTTCGTCCAAAATATAGTTAATAATGTTTTCCTTTTTCTCGTGACAAACTGAATCGTATCACCTGTTTTGAAGGCATCTCCTATTCTTTGGTCGGAAACTGCGATTGTATTACAATATAAGTTCTTGACATACGATGATAATTATGATGATGCTGGTGGTGGCAATGATGATGTGATCATGACAACCATGATTGCTTATATCTGCTTTTTTGTTGCTGTTGTTTAAAGTGCGAAATGGCAAAGCAAAATGCGCGCGCCTCTAGACATATACTCGAATACTCACTTTTTTACGAAACTTTTTTACGAAACTTTTCGATCTTTCGCTTGTTTGGGCTATTTAGAAGATCATGGAGTAAATTAAACTATCACTGTCTTATTTGAGTGAATATCGAAATTTCAGTTTGCCCTTTTGAGTTATTGCAAACAGGGATACACATTTCATGGTAAAAGTTAACGTTTTATTATTTTCACGACTCTTGCGGCGTGGAATCATTGCAAGTCAAATTCCAAACCCAACCCTGTTAGCCATTTTTCGCAGTATCTGTCCATCATCTCGCTCTGTGCTGCGGTGAACTTTTCTTTCCAAGCGCCGACTTTTCCTTAAAAGAAAAGGATGGAAAGATTTCTCTCAATGTTAAAATTGTTTAGGACCGTCACCCCATGCATGTCTCCTTGTGTAAATTTCCCTCTATATTTAGAAGCTATTACCCAATATCGCATGTTCCTGTATCAGCATGACTGTCATTTGTGCAACCTCAGACGTCTCGTGTCGGATGCAGCACGAATGCCACTCGTGCTGATACGATGCTATATAGAAACTGGCGATGTTTAGTAATCAGCGTTTTTTCATGTGTCCGTATATCATGTGCATCAGAATAGTACAAATTGAGGGGAAAACCTTAAATTTGAGGCTTTAATTTTATGCCGCCTCTGCCCCTGGCGCATAATTCCAGAAATATTTGTGTAGGTCTACAACAGGCTTCATTCATTGACAAAGAAGTCAACACCATGTGCGGCAAATCCTCCATATCTTAAGGAAATAAGTCGCTTAGGAAAGAACTTTTTATGGTGCACTATGTTATTACAATCATTACCGATCAAACTTTTTCCTCTGATTTAAACCTCTTTCGATTTCGATCGTCGTACCGAGCCCAGAGAGACGGCCATTTTTTCCCGTTTTCACTGAGTGTTGCCTTGTCAACAAGTGTCGCGCTACATCGCTGTCACGCCATATGTTCACAACCTTTTTGGCGGTAGTCCTTGCCGTGCATAAGGTATAAAGTTTTCTTACATTAAGAGTTTTAAAATAAGCCCCCACGAGTGGTAGATCAGAAAATAATTGTAAAAGTTTAAGAGGCCGAATATCTGTCCCCGAGGCGCGTTAGTAGTAAAGAAAGGGTGGACAACTGGGATGAAGTAAGATTTTTTACACCCATTTTATTCATTTATCTACATGAAGCGAAGGAAAAATTAACCATCCATGTAACTAAAGTATGACCCTGACCTATATATGAACTCACGCGCAGCAGTGCATTGTCCTGAACTAAGCAGGGAATTTCCCTGCTGAGTCAGGCGTGGACTTGCGCAATACACTCACTGGGAACCACTGATGCTGGTAGTGATCCGTGACATGTAGAAACTCGTTCTGTCTGACCTAAATACATAACATGTATAAACATGTACGGGAAATTCCGTGTGAGTCATCACCATCAAACTAGCCTATATAAAGGACCCCCGTTGTCAGTCCGGCCGGCCGGTCGCGGAGTCTAGCTGATGTTGAACACGAAGTTCCTATCGGGGCGAACTTGTTCACCCGATAGATAAAATTTTAGTAATTTCCTCTGAACTTAAAATATGACGGAAGACCATTACTTCAAATAATATGAGACGTTTCAGATGAATGGTACTGATATCTAAAGTGTTCACTCTTTTATCTCTACGTACAAATGTAGTTCCTAAGTCGTTCTCTATTCTATTCCCACCAACAAAACATTCAATACTCATTTCCCCTCCCCGATCTTATCAATACTTATGATAATATCACAAGTTGTTCTGTTATCTGTTTTCATAGCATAATATCCAACCAAATCGTCAAATTCATCTCCAGTAGCTAACTTTACACATCTAATGAGAACTGTACCATGTTGAAGTATTTTCATATTATCAGTCATCTGTTGATTTACTGTCTGTAAAGTGAGAACAGCTGCCTCATCACCGACACTTTTAAGACCCAGTTTCTTTAAAGTTGTGTCCCAAAATAATCTAACTGGAACTCCGCTAGCTGTATACGAGCAATAATTCTCCCCCTCATTTATCCACCTTCTTAGTGTATTATCTGCCTTCATTATTGTATTAAGAGGACTAATTTTAAGGTGAATCGGTATACCAAGAAGTGCAATGTATGGATTTGTAGGAGTAAGCCAACTACGAAAATCTAACAATTTATATTTGTTTACATTGCTATCGAAATAAATAACATTTGGAGTTCCTGGTGGTTCAGCAACACCTCCTGCAATTTCACTATCCAATATATCTAAGATGTTACGCGGCACATTATAAGGCATGAATTTCTGACTAGCCGAATCCCATGTCAGAGCAAAAGGAGTAGAATCATTAGAAGCCTTTGTGGCGTCAATTACAGTTTCATCAATGTCTTTAAGTTCGGAAAATTCTACAGCATGTTCGTGGGGTGGCGCCGCGGCATTGGCTAAAACGAAATATTTTTCGCGGTCTTTATAACGAAGGACGTAATCCTTATTATGATTAGCAGCCATCTTAGTATTATTGTTAACTTTAACATCACTCAGATCTTCGAGCTCAAGATTTTGCATACGAATTGTACCTAGACCGAAGCCACTTGGATCAGACATACTCCGTAGGGACCTATATACAGTGAAAATTAAAATAATACCTTGTAATATACAATACACAGTCATGGCTTCAGCTATAGGAATGACAGTTCTCGGTGCTGTATTAAATGCAACGGCATTTACAGGAGGAAATATTATCGGACAAAAGCTTTCTGGTAATGGTGACGCTCTTATTGAAGAAAAGGTCCGACATGATAAAGCATTAGAAAAATTTGAACATGATCGCAACGTCTGGTCAGAAAAAAGATTACTACAGGCTGATTGGGAAAGAGAAAATCAAGCAAAGGACGCACATGCTGCAGCTGAGTTAAGAGATACAGATGCAGAAATCCTTGAAGAAGCAGAAGCGGTGCAAAGCAACTCTACGTCAAGTCCAGCGCAAGCGTTAGTGCAATTCTCAGATTATTATCAACCCAGTCCTGAGCAAAAGAAATATGAAATGATATATATTGCTGGAGGATTGGTCGTGGGATGGTTTATCTTCCGATAGGGTTACACCGGCCCCGCTTCGGGACTACAGCAATTCAATACAAAAGCTAATTGGCCAGTTATTGAAATCGATCATGTTCCCATCCTGATCTGTTATCCAGATACGCATTGAATTCATGTAATCTCCCCCTTTTCTCAATGGCATAGAAATTGCTCCGTTTTTAAAATCGTAAGTAACCTTTTCACTTATTTCTCTCGTATCCCGGATGGGAAGTATTTGTAAACAGTTCGATACTTTCCCCTGTATGTATCCTCCGGAGGCACCCGAACCAAATGAAACATAATTTCCAGTAACATCAATGACATCTGAATGAACTATATATTTAGTGACTGTTAAGAAATCCACTTTCTTCGGACTCATAGTACTTTTTATAACTGGGTTGTCCTCAGGTTTATCTGAAAAGCCGACGACGTTGGCGAAGCTACCTGTGGCATTGAAATAGACTTTAATATCTTTAACCAAAGTTAGATAAACATGGTTTGTCGGCAGATGTTTTTCAAAATTAATTTTTTGCTTCAACCCGATTGCTTTGTTTAACGTATCGATATTGTAGTTACCTGGACGTATTGATTTAGTCTTCTTCGGTTGGTCACCTTCTTGATATTTTATTACATTATTCGTCGATGTTATGTTATGCCATGAATTATATAGTCCACACTCTAGCAGTCTTATCTTCGTAAACTGCGTCGTGTCAATGCAAGGGTAAAAATTAACAGTGACTGGTTCACCTGTTTGGCTTTCAATCCAAATGATCATCGTTGTACGTTGTATATATTACTAAGTATAAGTGTTCGATGAATATTATTATTACGAAGTATAAGGTTCTGCAGGAATAATATTTTTCTGTTCAAGGAGATCTTTGGTTGCTACCGCGGCAGCAGTCGCACCGCCTAATTTTGCCAATCGAGTCAAATTTGGACGACTTGGATCGCCAACCTCTATTTTCAGAAATTTGCTGGAGATCATAAGATATCCCATCGCAAGTCCTGCGATTACAATACCATCGTACATTGTGTTTACAACTGTTTTAATATCCATGATTGCTGACTAGTATATAAAATAAAAAATAAAAATAAAAAATATGGGGAGTTAATCCATCTCATACAATGTAGAGGAGCTGGAAACCTCTCCCTCCCCCTCCCCTGTCGGAACTGTTCCGGAGGGAGCCGCTACGTGCTCTGTTTTTTTCGCTTTCTGGGGAGGCCGAACGGGACAGGGGGTATGTCGAGCACGCCCCCAATATAGCCCTAATGCAGTCAATGAAACTCCCACAATTCCTAAAACAAGATAACATTTATTATACCAGCGTGAATTATTATCACACTGTTCTTTCATTGTAGGCGGTAGGTCTGCTACCGCATCATTCCCCTCCCCCCTCTCCCCCCCTCCATTGCTTTTAGTTTCTTCTCCCTGTTTTGCCTGTTCCATTCCGCTAGTCGCTTCCCTGAAGCAACTCTCCCTGGATGCTTCGGCGGTAACGTCACTTTCTCTATGTTGCGCTGTGTCGGAGGTGCCGGTGTTGGTGGTAGGATCGTCCCTGACGGAGTCGTTTCCGTTTGCTGAGTCGAAACCGTTTGCAAAGTTGAATCCATTTATTTCAGGTACTATATTAAACCCGATTTTTTTAAAATTTAAATGTTTACCCGTAATTAAACCGGTGGAAATTAGAGCAATCAGGGGCCCCCATGTGTACGCTATCCGTCCTGATAATCGTTTTATTTCACTGTTTAGAATAAAATCCTTTTTAAGATCAGTGGCATAGTTATCTCGATCATCGATTGGAACTACCTGACTGATTGCGCGGGCTCCTAGATCTATGAAACTTTGAGTGATGGTATCACTTATAAGAGAACTGTATTTCGCTTCGTACATTTTGAAGGCTTTATCCACCGTTTCATCTTTCCATTTTTCTACGTCAACAACTGTAATCTCCTTACCAAAAATAACTTACTTTGACCACTTGCGATGACACAGAGTATTTTTTCACGTTTCGTCTCTATTATGGATCGATTATTGTCCGAAGGCGCCGAAGGTGCCGAAGCCCCTTCGGAACCGTTCCGGTAGGGCGCTGCCATATTTGCCGCTGCCGATGACTTTATTAAATTCTCCATTGTTTGCAGTATGTTATCTATTCTTAGTAAAAAATAAAAATTCGTTTAAACCTGAATCCGAAATAAAGTATTAACATAGTCTGGAATGTTAGTACCCCTAAAGAAATCGTTCCGACAGGGATTCCGAGAAAATTCTCCTCCTTTAAATCTATCTGTATATAGAAACACGAATAATGAGTACAGACCTATTCCCAGTTGCTTTTCAATTGAATAAGACGAGCGTACCGACAGTACAGCATGCTGATATTCCTTCCAAACCGGACGGGGGAATAAAACCTATTCTCATGGACTTAGAAATATATGTAACGCCGACAGATAAATTTACTTTTCATCCTCGGGATGTGTTCAAAGATAACGTAATCACTCATCGATCAGCGAAAGAAAGTAATGTCTGGCTGGGCGGACCAAACATGAAATACTGGGACCAGCAACTGAATTTCGCTGTATGGTGTAGCACTACTGGTTGTGGTATATCATTCGCCCATCTCTTCGATAAGAAATTTCCGCCGCAAATACGATCATTCTGTCGTTTTCATGTATACTTTACAATACGTCGGATCCTTCACGAAATGGGCGTTGCACTTCCAGACGATACCCCCACCTTCAAAGCGGGCGACAATCCGTACAATCTCGTCCAATATGAACTTCTATGTACAGAATTTGGAAATATAAGTCCAACGAAGTCCGACTTTCGTTATCGAAAAGGTCAAAATAAGGGTCTTGGTTATGGATATGAATATTACACTAATCGTGGGCCTGTTCGACAGCCAAAAGCGATATACAACGGTCGGGACTTTTTCCTCTCCGCCGACGGAGGCGTTTTCTATACACATACCATTTTTGGAAAGAAAAAACATGTACTGCCCGACAAAGACAGACCACACTATTATTTCTTCCGAAATGATGGATCGGAGGGACAATATAATAGTTTCATTCCTCTGAAGGGAGACTCGGGACTAACAAAGGCCGGTCTCGCCCGCCTAAACGAAAGCCTTGAAGCCTACGTATATTGCATACTCGGCGCACAAGCAAATATTCGCAGTACCATAGTAGGCGATACTGGCAGTGCAGAGCAAGTCCGAAAAGAATTCGGCGTTCTCCTCGAAGATGAAATTCGTAATACCGACAAAGTAATCAGTTATAGGCGATACCAAGACACAATAATGAATACTGGTGTCAAACTTGATATGGCAGTCTCACCAAATTTACTTCTCTTACCGTCTGAGATGGTCATTCTTTCGGGCCCTTTAATCGCAGGTTATAATAATGAATTGCAATACGCAACAGAATCTATGGTGTTCGGAGTGAATGGTGATATAAACACGGAAGTTCGAGAAAGTGCTGTACATGAGATGGAAGGAGGGGAGGATCTTGTGAAGTGGCAAGACGAGCCCGGAGAGTCACCTCACAATGACACGACTCGGGGGCCTCCCCTCCCCTCCCCGGAACGGGCAGCATCTGCAGACCCTATTCACGAATTCGGCAAAATTGGTTTGTTATCTTTAGCAATATTCATTACATTTATGTACAGTATATAGATCCAGAGGAAATGTCAATATACGTAACTCCACCATTCAACATGATTATAACTGGACCGACATATTCTGGCAAAACAGAATTTATGTTGGACCTCCTCACCGGTCCGTACTTAAGGAAATTCGAATATGTGATATTCATTTGCCCAACATTCATGAATAATAAAGCGTATAATAGAAGATTCATTTTCACTGATGATAATGTGTTTATATTTCCAGTCGGACTCGATGCTGTGGATGATACATTAACCTATGTGCATAAAGAATGGGCCGGTACAAACACTTTAATAGTACTCGACGACTGCGCCTCGTCCAAAGATATGAAGAAGCGCAGTAACGTTTTAGTCCAACTTGGTTTCAGCGCAAGACATGACGGATTATCTGTCTGGGTTCTGACTCAACAATATACTAGTATTAGTAAACCATTTAGGGAAAACATACAGATGTTAGTACTATTTTACACACCGAACAAGATAGACAACAAAACTATTATAAAAGAATATGGAATGGAGGTGTCAGAACGGGAAGCCGTGGCCTAATCAAGCAATTGAAAAGTAGGCCATTCAGTAAACTAGTATTTCGTTTACGGCATCCGTATAGTATGAGATTTATAGAGGGTCCGGTGGCCGCCGATTTTGGTACTATATAGATGCCCTCCGTACGACATAAAATTATTCGTATAATATAGCAATTATGGAAGCTGAAGCCGAAGGCACCCCCGAAGGAACTCTTAGAGAATTATATTACAACCCGAAAACTGGTTTTGGAGGTGTACAAAAATTGTATGACGCAGCACGGGCCAGCGGACTGAAAGTGACCAAGAAAGAGGTGCAGGAGTGGTTAAAAACTCAGCTAACTTATAATCTACATAAACCGGTACCTCGTACTCGCGGGGGTGCCTTCCGGGGCGGCCGACGCGTTTTTGTAACATCGATAGACTCACAGTGGCAAGCGGATCTCGTGGAATTCCCTCCCCAATTCGCAAAAGAGAATCATAACATTCGATACATGCTAACAGTAATCGATGTACTCAGTAAATATGCCTGGGCTAGGCCAATACAGTCAAAAACGGCCGATGACACTCTGAAGGCACTACAAGATGTGATTAAGAAATCTGGGAGAAGGCCCGACAAACTTCAGACAGATGAGGGGCGGGAATTTACTAATCGAAAAATGCAGGGGTGGCTCCAGGAGGTGGGAATTCACTGGTTTCACACCTACAGTGACAAAAAAGCTAGCGTTGTTGAACGTTTTAATCGGACTCTTAAGACGATGATGTGGAAATACTTTACATACAGACAGACACGTTCCTGGCTCCCCATTCTACCACAACTTCTCGAGAATTACAATAACACCGTTCACGGAAGTATCAAAATGAAACCCAGGGACGTAACAGAGGACAACGATTGGCAGGCATTTTATACACTATTCGGTCCTGAGTTGGCAGCCGGGGGAGCCAACCCTGAATTCAAGCCGGGAGAACGAGTCCGAATTACAAAATACAAGACCACTTTTAAGAAAGGATATTTACCAAATTGGACAGAGGAGATTTTCGTAGTTTCAAAAGTGGTGTACGCAGCTGGCTTGGGAACGCCGCCAGTTTACAAAATAAAAGATCTGAATGGAGAGGAAATACTCGGCACTTTCTATTCTGATGAACTTCAGAGTGCACCTTCAGAACGTGGTGCCGACGAGCTGTACAGAGTAGAACGAATTTTGAAGACGAAAAAATTAGAGGAAAGAAATATTATCTGATAAAATGGAAAGGTTATCCAGAAAGTTTCAATAGTTGGGAGCCGGAGGAAAATGTTATTAGAACTTCGTAAGTTCCTGTGCTGGTACTACGTAAGTACTTCGTAAGTTCCTGTCCATGGTACTTGTCAAGTACTACGTAAGTACTAACGTAAGTATTTACGAAAGTTATTCAATAGTACCATGGAAAAAGTCTTAATTTCTTGAAAGCCGAAAGTGTCAGTTTACCACCCCACTTCCACCCCCCACCTGGCCAAGTATTTATCATGTACTGTCGTAAGTAATGTTCACTTACTGCATCTTTTTCGGCCGTATGTGGATGAGGTGGGGGCCCCTCAGTTCCTGAACATATTAAGTTTGCAAGATCTTCAAAACGACTTCTCATGTTACCACAGTCCGTTCTTTCGAGTCCCCCTTTTTCAGCTTTATCGATAAGTTCTGGTTGAAGTATAATGTACACAACTGACATGAGCCATAGACAAGTAACTTCAAAGTCCGGTGTTACAGAACCGTAGGGTTTCATAATGTCAAGTGCTCGTAGGTCAAACGAAGCATTATAAGCACACACAGATTCACAAGCGTTAAGAAGTTTGTGTAGGTTCTTTAGTGACACTCGAGGTTGTTCTAGTTGTTCTTGACCAGGTGGGAAGTACGCTTTTTCAAGTTCCTCCTCCTTGAAACCGTCTATTAAAATCCCTGGCTGCCGCCGCTCCATGCAATTCCAAAGTCAAAAGCTCGTGGATATTCTACTGGTCCGACTGTCTCAGTATCAATTGTTGGATTAAGTATATTCTTGAGAACGAGGGGGTAAGAGCGTTCCGAATTACCAAACATGGAAGTCTGTAGTCGTGCAAATTTCTAAGAAAGTCTGTTTGAACTTGTTGTGAATCTCTTCTAGTTCTTCTAAGGCGGTACCGGTGATTTCGTACGACCTGGCTCGAGTCAACACATTCCGCCTGCAATAATCCCAAGGCATATCTTTGAATATGATAATGAAACTGGGTAAATGGTCAAATGCTCTAGAAAACAATCTTTTTTTCTTCCGCTCTCACGCCCCGGATTCGAGAAAAAGTCAGATGTTGAATTATGGAAGAGTCACAAATAATGTAGTGTTCTGAAGGGAGGAGGAAACCTCCTCCCTCCTCCTCCCAGCCTGACATTGTAAACTAAGCGTATGTTCTATAAACTGGTTCTGAAAATCAGCAATCGAAACGTGGCGCCCATTATAAAAGTCGGCAATGTTGCTGGAAAAACTAGTGTCAAATTCTGGTACGTGATACGGATCCAAATTTACTGCATCGTAACTCTTACCACTTCCAGTTGGTCCATTTATGAATATGTATGACATTTTGGGATACTATATCATAGAAATTTTTTAAAAATTTTTTTTTTTTTTTTTTTTTTATTAAGATATATACGATAAGACAATGACAATCCTTTCTATTTCAGATGCAATAAAAATACTTGAAACCGGAGAAAACATCAAAATTGATGATGGAGGCAAATTAGTATTTGGTGAATATGTAGATCCTTTCATATACGTAGACAGTGAGCTAGAAGTAGTTTTCAACATCGGATTTAAGTACGGTTCGGGAGGAGATCCTGCTACATGCGATGGGGTGTGTGTCAGTTGGCAACTGAGTCTTCAAAAGTTTATCGATTTAATAGTATTCCGTACCTTAGGTGAAAGTTTCGATGCAAGAACTGCTAAAAGTTATGCTGAAAGCCTGGCCGCTCACTCCAAGAATACTATCGGATTTTACAATCCATCTAAAGTGTATCAGAAGCGAGGGAGCGAGGCACAGCCGGGCATGAGGTATTTAAATTTCAGTTTAAAAGAGGGAGAGGGAGAGGGGCTCACGATTTCGCTACATGTATTGATATGGTTCAAGAAATTGACTGCGGTTTTAAAACAGTGAGTCCGTTACTACCAGTCCGAGAAAATCCTGCTATTGTACCTCGTAATATCAGGAAAGGTAGTAAGATAGAATTCTTAGCATTTAAACCGCGCTTAAGTAAGCGTGGTCTTTCTTTCACTGTTGAGAGGTTATTTTGTGCTGCGCCTAATAAACCAGAAATTCAAGATGTGGAAGAACTAGTCGACTTAGAAAGATTAGGTGAGATATATAAACAATAAATGCTGACAAAAATATTATAGTGGATTTTGATGACCTATCATAGAATAATTTATTTTTCATTTTTAAAATTTTTAGGATAGTATATATATCATAAAGATGACCAGTTTACATACAGCATTCAAGGGAGCAGTTTTACAAAAAGAATTTCCTGAAGTCAAGCGAGTCGAGGATATCGGGGAGCTGGTGGATATTGAAGGTATGGTTAAAGAAACGGAACGAAAGATGTACTCTGTTTATACCAAATGGAAGTCAAATTATCGGATCCGAAAACTGGTAATACACAACCGCGTTCATTGTATGTTAAATTAAATGATACATACACAAAAGATGTAAGAGGATCGGGATCGGATGTGGGCAACAATTAATAGATCGCTACGATCGTATGCTTGATACAATTAAAATGTTGAGGGTTCTGGCCTCGTTCTCGAGGAGATACTTAATTTTGAAGTAATTCAGTAGAAGTTTTACTCAGGGCTGGCCCGGGGGCTGGGATTCAACTTCCCAGATGGTTAAAAATAAGCATTGTGTGAGCGATCTGGTGCTACCTTCGGGCAGCGAGAACTGTTTTCAATACGCCATCGTAGCAAGTTTAAAGTTGGCCGACCCCGAGTTTCGTGAAAAGAAATGTGGTCAGGTAAGGAGAAAATGGAATACGTACGCCCCATTTATGGCTGACTACTGTTGGGAAGGTATTCCCATGCCCACGCCCGCCGATCTGACTGTGTTCAGGCGCTTCGAGCAGCAAAATCCAGGCATCAAACTTCAAGTATTTCAGATCTACGAAAATGATCCCGCTCCCCCGTCCGACATAACTGTGTTATATAGTGCCCCTGGCGGAGCCCCTGACGGAACGGAAGGTGAAGCCCGTTCCGAAGGTGATAGGAATCAAATAGCAAATATCTTACTGATAGTTGGCGAAGACGGCGGCCGTTCTCACTTCGTACCAATTACTGCGGAAAATCGCCTTCGTAATTCTCGTACTAATCGAAAGAATGAGCGCAGACGGAAGTGTATTTGTATGGTTTGTAAAGAGGTTTTAAGTCAACAGAAGAATTAGAAAAACATCAGGTATACTGTGGAACAGACACTGCCCAGCCAGATTTTCCTAAGGAAGTGTGTCAATTTGAAGGACATCGGAAGAAGGTTCCTTCTCCCTACGTCGTCTATGCAGATACTGAGGCAATTATTGAGAAGGGGACCGGCCGGCACATTCCAATTTGTCTTTCGTATGTTATGGTGGAACGGGGGTGGGGGGGACCTTCGGAACGAGGCCCGGGCCGACCCACTGTTTATGGTAAAAGAACATTCACAGGTCTCTCCTGTGTTACAGACTTTCTAAAGGATATGAAAGAACGGGCCGAGTATTATTCTAAATCGTATTATTGGAAAATAATACCGATGAGGGATCCTTCTAATTACCGTCGCGACGGATGTGATCCAGTCTGTATTGCATGTGGAGAGCCGGCAGGATACCGAGTAGTGAAGGAGGAGCGACCTTCTATTGCGAGGGATGTCGCCCGTCGAGAACCATTCCTATCTACTTTCACAACCTCAAGGGATACGATGGTTCTTTTATTTTGAAAGAATTACATGAAATCGTTACCGAAGGAGATGATGGGGGTTCCGGACCAGAGCCTAAAATCATAGCTAAGACGAGCAATGGAGGAATTATGGTCTCTCGAAAACATTTATTTTTCACGCCTCAATTGTTGTTGCCGGAGGGAAGAGGGAGATAAAGAAACGTTTCTTTTCTATAAAGTTTATGGACAGTGCTCAGCTGATGATGGGGTCATTGGCGAAGTTGGCAAAAACTGTGCCGGAGGATGGGTGGACGGCGGCGCCACTTTCGTACCCGGACATTCAAAGGGCGAAAGGTTTCTTCCCCTACGAATATTTAGACTCGGTTGACAGACTGGGAGAGAACCAGCTCCCGGAGAGGGGGAATTTTATAGCGAATTGACGGAAGAGGGGATTTCTGAGTCTGATTACGAACATGCATTAAGAGTATGGGACGAAGTTGGATGTAAGACGATTCGTGATTATATGGAATTCTATTGTGAGACGGATGTTCTCCTTCTTGCTAATATATTCGAAAATTTTCGCGACACATGTTTAGAAGCATATAAGTTAGATCCGCGCCCATTACATGTCAGCGCCTGGCTTGACATGGGATGCTATGTTACTTTACACGGTAATAAGTTTAAACTCATTCAAGATGCTGAGCAGATGACTTTCGTACAACGGGGAATTCGAGGCGGTATCAGCCAGTGTAATATTCATTACTTACAGACAAATCATCCTGCTTACGCGAATTACGATCCAGAGAAGCCGGTGACCGAAATAAAATATCTCGATGCAAACAATCTCTACGGCTGGGCAATGAGTCAGGCAATGCCTACGGGCGGACTTCATTGGATGACGATGGAAGAGTGGGAGGAATGGGCCGCCGGCGGGGCCCGAGACGGTGGAGCGGGGGGCGGAGCCGGAGCGTGGGGACCTGGCGCCACCTTTCCACCAAGTTTTCTAGAAGTAGACTTAGAATACCCAGCCGAATTACATGAAGAACACAGCGATTTGCCATTAGCACCGCATCACTATGAATTTCCGAGGCAGGGCGGTCGACTGATTACAAGTGTGATGGATAGAGAGTCCTATGTCTTACACTACAAGTTGCTGGAATTCTATCTTCGGATGGGAATGAGATTGAAAAAGATTTATCGGGTGCTTGCTTTCGATGAAGCTCCATGTCTCGCGAAATATATTGACTTTAACACTAAAATGAGGGCAAAGGGGAGGACAGATTTCGAAAAGAATTTCTATAAGCTGATGAATAATGCAATGTTTGGTAAGACAATAGAAGATGTTCGAAAGTACAGAGACTTTAAATTTGTTTCGGACTGGAACGGCACGGATAGTGGACGTAAAAAGATTCAGAAGTATAATCCAAAGATGAAACATATAACTTTCATAACTTCCGAAGAGGATGGTGATTCCTGCGACAGTGCCCTACTGGAACTGAAACGGATGAGCATAATATGTAAAACCAGTTTTCATCGGCGCCGCAGTACTGGAACTTTCTAAGCTGCTTATGTATGAGACGCATTACAATTACTTTCTAGCACGGTTCCCTGGAATACGATTAGCCTACATGGATACTGACAGTTTTGTTTACAGTGTGCCAATACCCTCCCCGGACCCGGACGTAACTTTCAATGATATAGTTCGGGAAGATGTTGAAAGAATGGTGAGAAGTCTATATATGATACTAGTGGGATGAGTGGACCCATGGTGGTCCCCAACTTTCCGAAGATTAATAAAAAAGTGATAGGTAAATTTAAAGATGAGTTGAATGGTGAACCTATTCTTGATTTTGTCGGCATACGCTCGAAAGTGTATGCTTTTCGAACTCCCGTTTCCGAGACGAAAAAAATAAAGGGGTGAAGATGTTTGTGTTAGAAAACATTTGAACTTTGAAGATTATAAAGATCTATTTGAAACTGGGAAGGAGCCCGAGCCGGCACAATTTGTACAGTTTGTACGGAAAAAGGCTGGAGAAATCCGTAGTGAAAAGCGTAGTAAATTATGATGGCGCCAAATGATATCAAACGTGTGCAGTTATACAATCCGGACACGGGCGAATGGCTGGCAGAAACATGGCCGATAGGACGGACGACGGGTCATGGTTACGGTTTAAAATTGTAAAGACTTTAATCTACTATTTTCAATAGAGACCAGGGCATCACTGATAACATAAATGTGAGCAAATATATTTTCATCGTGAGTGTCATCGCCAATCTTAATTGAGGTGTTTTTCTTCAAAATTTCAAGTTGAATTCCGTCCTTTGTGTTCATTACTTTAAGACCATTTCCATGAAACTCAATATCTTTAAAACTACGCAGATCGATAAACAGACAGAATTTATTCTTCAAATAATCGGCCTCATCTATATCAATTTCACACCAATCTTTATCTTCAGCAAAATACCGTCGCACCTCTCGCCAAAATTGTCTTGGTATCATCTTCTGAGCGTACACTTTATTTGCAATGCCTTCAATCATTACAGACACAGATTCAATGGAGGGGTTAAAGAAAAATTCACTGTTCAGTTCTGCATTATACTGATATTTAGTGAAGAGTATTGCGATACCTCTAATGCTACGTCGTGGTACATTTATATTTTCATTGATAACCGTGTCCGATTCTTTGAATGGGATTGTTCTAAAATAATGTATATGCTCGTAAAGGTAACTTTTTCCACCGTTGTAATAACCAGCAGTTGACCTCGCGAGATCGAGGTCAGAAATTGTCTCGTATTCCATTTGAATGTTTTTTAATTTATAATTGGTTGTAACAATATTATTATTACTGAAAGTAATTTGAAGATGGGTGCAAGCGTAATTTCCCATTCAATATGACTCCCTAACGCTTTTGGGTATGCAACTCCATGGCCTGTTATGAGGGGGTGAGTGAGACGAATAGCATATTTTGTTTTATATGTGTCGAAAAGTAACTTATCGCCCACGACGGCGGCATCTGCATCGGTCGCACCGCTTCTTAATTTTCTTAGATTTTCGTTCTGAATTCCATACAGTGTCATGTTCGTTCTCTCCTTTTTATGTTTGAAGAGATCACGATAGCATTCAATAAGGTTATATTTATTCAAATCGAAAAGTGTCTGACCCTCAAATGTGAGTTTCATACGCTCCACCAAATTTTTTGCAACATTTTGTACTACTCGGTTATATTCATCTCCCATTACTTCGAGATCAAAAACCAGGTCGAAAGTATCTGGAACTAGGACTACTCCGCTTTCTAACTTCGACATCGTATGATAAGTGTCTGGCCTGGATCTGCCTCACTTGGATTATGAGCAATCACGTGATGAGTTCTTTCTGACTTTGTTCCATTCGGTATTCGGTTGGTGAAAGTCGGTGATAATGTTCTATCGTACCCCATTTTCGTGTAATGTATATAGTAGAAGAAAAAAAAGAAATTAATCACATCTTAAGTTTCACTTCGTGTATATAATAACTTAGAAGAAAAATTCAGAAAATCACATCTTTACGTAAATATTTCCGTCTGCCTGAAAGATAAATCGATTACCTGTGTCGCGAATCAATCGAAGAACCCAATATTCTTGGAGATGATGAGCCTCTTGGTCATCCTCAGTATCCTGGAATACAGCTATGAATTCTAATCGCTTAAAGAAGTTAGTCTTCTGACATTCCTTCACGAAAGCTAAAATGTTATGATATAGATTATCATCTTTGAGTCGGACACCTGGATTTGCTCGAAGTATATGACGATTTACTCGTCGGAGTTTGCACCATTCCAATTCGACAGAGAAACCAAACAGGTCTTTATTTTTAGAAAGAAACTTTGCAATATTCTTTTCACCAAACATGTTGATGCCGTATTAATACATAATTTTATTTATAATGACTAATGTTAATCCAGTTAAAAATATCCATAGCTGTTCTCCAACAAATCCGACAACCGATCCTGCTGTTTTTAAAAGAAAACTAACAAGAGAGCCGATTAAACCTGGTATTGCAGCAGCACTTTTTGCGGCCAATGTTTTTAACCATTCGCCAAATTGCTTTACAATTTCTTTCGCTTTTGTATATACTTTGGGCGGACCTGAACCAGACCCGCCAGTTCCTGCTCCTCCTCCTCCTCCTCCTCTAGTCACAGCCAGGGCAATTGTTGATATTGTCATTCCAAGGGCAGTCAGTATTGCAGCTATTGTAATACCATTCCGTTTAAATAATTCTGTCAGCTTCAGCCTGAGTGACAATTCTGGATCGGAAATTACATCACGAAGAGACCTAGTCGACGCCAGTCTTTCACGTGCCCCACTGATCATATCATGTTGTACTTCAATTCGATCATCAATTTTAGCTAGTCTTGTTCTGAGTTCGGGTGTAAGTTCTGTCTGCTCTAACAGATTTTCTCTTTCACTGTAAAGCTCATCAAGACGCATATTTGCCATCTTTAATTCATCAACAAAAGCTCTATATTCAGGTTTAGATTGTTCCATTGGTCGATTTTATTTTCAAAAGCTTTTATTTTATCTGCATTACCAGAAGCATCTCGCCGTAACTCTGTCAGTTTATCTTTGTATATACCCATGTCTTCTGGCGACATCTTCTCAGCCGGTATTTTATCGTTTTCACATCTTCAGAATACAATGTGCGACTCACATATTCGGGCTCTGCGCTAGAGCGACCTCCGAATACATCTCTCATAAATTCATGTCCTCCTTTTTCTCTCATTAATGTGGTGAGCTTATAAAATCCACCTCCTCTATCTTTAGACAGCTTGAGGTTTTTATAATACAGCTTTCCATCCCTAATCTCAGATTCCGTAGCCAATACATTTAGTGCATCCGGATCAGTAATTTTATTATAGTCTAAGAATTGTCTAACCTATATAATTTTGCTTCCTACTCTAAGTTCATCCAAACGACCCACCTGCGGGCTATCGCGTGAGCCAGCCTGGAAAGGATCGGCTTCTGCAAGGACATTATCATCATAGGAAAAAGTTGTTTCAGCAGTAGCGTCATCGTCATTTACATTTGCATCATCTAAACCCTGGAGTGGTATATCTTCTCCTCCTTCTGCCATATTGTATTTCTATATTACTACAATTATTTTTTATCCCCCCTTACATATACAGTAAAAATGCACATCTCAGTTGTTGAAAGCGTTGAACAATTGGCTGATTACATAGAAAGAACAAGTGCTGCATATCGACGAAGTTATAAATTAATGGGTCGAATTGATATGGCTCTCAATATTACTAAGGGAATTCTTGTAAGCTCTGCTGTAATAGCAGCAATTCCAACAGTTCCGGTACTGTTAGCCTTAACTCCTATACCTGGCGTCGTTATTGATGTAATACAAGGGAAAACGGGAGTATCAAAGAGGCGAGAGAAATATAAACATTATTACGTTCAATATAAACAGCTGCTTACACAAATACAAGAAAAAGGTGCAACAACAGAGGCTCCGGGGTCAGAACTTATTCAGAACATATTTCATCAGGCGCTAGAAATACAAAAACAAGAAGGATTTAGTCCGCCGCTGGAGCGATATCTACGATATTATGGATTGAATGGATATGAAAGTTAGATTCAGAAAAAATTCTGTAGAAAATTTTCTGAAAACTGTAGAATGACAGACATTGAACATGACATCACAAGTTACTAAGCAACATTCGAAGCCCGGTATTGCGAAATTCCCTACTGGAAAGTTCCTGCCTGAAAACGTCCCGATAGGGGTATTGCACAACAGTTTTCTGATAGGGGTATTGCGCAACATCCCTATGGTTCCGCTCGTTCCGACGACTCCAACATAGTGAAAATGGACCAGCCAGCAGATAAAATTCACATCCAGAAACGAGACCCGCACCTTCGGAACTGTTCCGGTACGGGTTGAAGAGCAGACCAGCTCCGGTACGGCTCAGTCAGAATCTATCTAACAAATGAGAGAGAGAATAGAATGTCGTTCTGTTTTGCCCAGTGGGGGTGAGTCATAGCTACTGTATTGCGCAAGTTCCATTTGGAATGTGAATGACTCAGCAGGGAATTTCCCTGCTTAGTTCAGGACAATGCACTGCTGCGCGTGAGTTCATATATAGGTCAGGGTTATACTTTAGTTACATGGATGGTTAATTTTTCCTTCGCTTCATGTAGATAAATGAATAAAATGGGTGTAAAAATCTTACTTCATCCCAGTTGTCCACCCTTTCTTTACTACTCGCGTTCAACCTTAAACTCCCAAAATCGTACACAGTCACTGGTTGGTACTACTAAGGGAATGGGGTGCAATAGTATCTGCATCTGTACTTAGAAAAAATTGCCTACCATCCCAATAAAAAACATACTTGAAAATTAACTAGAAATAGAAACTGTCAAAAATACAATATTGCAAGCAATTATTTGTGACTACAGTAGTTTAGTATTTAAACACGGTACCTAGAAATGGCATGAGCCATCAGTACAGAATAAAATGAAATAAAAAATGAATGAGCGATATAATGTCACCTTTTCGGACAAACAGATTGTCCTTCCATATCTCGGCCTCTCAAACTTTTAAAATTCTTTTCTGATCTACCACTCGTGGGGGCTTATTTTAAAACTCTTAATGTAAGAAAACTTTTCACCGGCTTAGTTTTGCGGAATTGGAAAATTTTATTTCTTTCCATGTAGTCATTACTGGCGGCCATGCAAAGTAACCACCAATTTTTATTCTTGATTTTGAAAGAGAGCATTTGAAAGATTCTTTGAGGAAAGTTTGAGCAAAAGTTTAAGTGTTTCACTTTCGAGTTGCATACTATCTTAAATTGAATTAAAGTTAATTAGCTACTACTTTTAAAAACACTTTCATTATAATTATTTTTTATTCTTTGAAACGAATACATTTATTTTCATCTTCTTCCTAATTAATGTTGAGATACAGTTTATCAGTTTCGCAATCAAATATATTGTGAGTAATGGCAGTGTTTAATGTCAAATAAATTATATCTGAACACAATTCAATTGTAAACGAAAAAGGAAAAGTAGCTTTGGTGTCATAATGTTTTCTTCTCTCATCTTTGTTCATCGTTACAGCAAACTATATTAAATCACAAGTAAAAGTGTGAGAATGTGTGTCGTTGATATTTGCTCACATGTTACCTTTTGTCTGTCAAATATCATGAGCTCCTTCAAATGCAACACCTGTACATCTTATAAAATGCTACAGACGGCAAACATCTAGTAGAACTCGATATCACTAGAGTGAAACAACGCAGTGTTGAATTCTTTCATTTCGAAACACTTTCGAAAAAATTACATACTGTCAGTTCTTCAAATTCATTTTCACTCCATGTTTCGTTCTTTCGATGTAGATCATGAGATGACTAATTTTTTCAGAGCTTTTTTTTTTGAAAGCACACTTTCATTTCATTTGTCATTGAAACTCTCTACGATGCCCGGTCGCTTACTTATGACCAAAGTCATTACACCGCATAGCCTTGTAGGCCTAGCAGGCCTAGGTCTGGGATAGTATAGAAAACGAGGGACTGCCCGAAAAGTCACAAACGACGGTTGCACTACATAATATTTTTGAGATACTGTAGGGCCTAATGCCGTCAAATCGAACTGAACTTTTTGTGTCGAATTGTCTCAATGTCAATCGTTCTCAAGGCGTACTACAGATAAATATACTCCAAGTTGACGAGATGGCGAATAAAACAAATCTACATAGGCCTAATTGTGAATATAACGAGCGAACCAACAAACTTATAAAGCAGTTTGTCTGAAACAATTTGTCAGTGAACTAGGAAGAAGAGAAGGAAAAATATCAATAAAATCATATCTTCACATGAATGCGTCAACAATAACAAAGCGAACCGCTGCTGTGGTGAGAGCGCCGCCATCGGTTCCCTTCCTTACCACTGGAGAAAATAAACCTTAAACAATCATCACCATCATTTCTTCAAGATGGCGTCTCGACGTCAACGATCAGAAGGAAAGGTTCGAGGCGATGAATTCGTGCCAAGTTATCAAGGCAGAGAGAGATATCCAGGAGGTAAATTAAACAGCAGTACGGTATCAAATTATTGTGAATGTTACAGATGTATTCAACAAAGCTAGCATTAATGAATACAATTTTTGAGATGTCGTTGCTGATGTACGAAGCCGGCCTACACGACCACAATCTGCAGCATCGATGCCGTTTTGCACTGTGCACTCTGTGCGGTGTGTGGCCCACTCACTCCTTTCTGTTAGTTAGTCGGTACTTTGGCAACAGACAACCGGAGGAGTTGTTAAGCTGTTGAGTACATCAATATGTGTTTCGGTAACAGGCGATGTCTTGTACCGTGACAACACCAGGTGCATATTCGCTCCATTCAATGTATGGTTCTCATCTCAGTGTTTACAGAACGTCACCTGCAGCACTACCTCAATCATCAGTACGTACATGTACAGTCAACTGAGCGCCTGCCATGTCCTGTTGAACGAGGGTTGATTAACATATCATTTGTCATTTTTGAATCGATAAAGGAAGGGTTCTTAAGTTTAGATGGGCAGTGAGGGCAAGTCTCCATGACATTGACAATGACATGATTTTTACTGCAGTGCTAATTATCGATGTGGAAACCTTTCCATGATGATCTGTTATTTATGTCAGAATAAAGGTATAAAATTTTCTGAGTCTGATTTTCAAGATATTATCTCCTAAATTATTGTGAAATTCTCCAGTACTAGCAATCGTTCATTTAAAACAGCTGATTAAAGGGGCAGTCCTCAAGCTCTAGTTCTCATATTAGTCATTTGGTATAATTTACATGGTGTTAGCAATGCCAGTTCATAAAGATCATGAGAATATTTTTTGTTTTTCTTTACTCAAGTTACAATTTCTTTTGATGTATAAACCGATTTTAAAAGTCATAGAAAGTGTTAAAAATGTACATAAATTAGCATAAATTAAGCGTTCGTTGAGACATAACATGGGGTTTCTCGAGTAGAAGCCCATAGTTTTACTGCTATTTTGTGTTGCTGAACCAGGGGCTTATACTCGGGCGAGTACAGTATACCTTGATAACCAAAATATTCATGGACTACCAGCCATTTTCACTGGGCTACCAACTTCAGAAAATGGTAGCCCAAGTGAACTACTGGGGTAAAAAGTTAATTTCGAGCCCTGCTAGTGGAGAATTGAATGATTGCAAAACAGTAACAGATAGAAAGTTTTGATGTAGTTTAGGAGCTAATTTTCATCATTAAGTACTTAACAAACAAACAAATGCTGAATATGACATGAATGTGATCTTGACTAGAGATTTCTTGTTGGTGAACTACCCATAACATTTTTAATGGTTATGACTAATGTTTTTTTAATGCGGATATTCACATTTATTCATAGCACATAGGTATTAGGTATAAAATTGTACTCAAATGAAATGTAGAAAGGTATAAAATTATACTTTTCTACATTTCATTTGAGTATTGATCAAGACTCTGAAAATGGCTCATTTGTTTTGTATTTTATATATCATGTGTGTGGAACAGCTGCTGTCTTAATCATGTATGTTTAGCTCAGCAATGACTGTTCTTCATTCAGAAATTTTCAAAAGAATGTACAGGACATGTAGTTGAATGAAATTATAGTTTTTGTATAAGTTTTAAGATAATAAAATTTGCATAGACTTAAAAGAAGAGATAGTGAATGGTGTATGGAATCAGGTAACTGATGCATCCTGTGTAGATGATTGAATAAGAAAGGACGTCTACTGAAAGCTTCACTAAAAGAATGCAGTGCTGTACTTCTCAAGAATCAGCTACAACTCTATGTACAAGAGCCACTGAAATTGCCATTTATTGATCAGTGTACAGTCAACAAAATACATACCGGTATAACTCAAAGAGTTCAAATTGAATCCTGACTTCAGTGAAGACAAATTGTTGCCACAGCACAGTGTCCTGAAGCAGTGCTTGACTGGTGGAACCTAAGAAGTGAATCTTTCAACAGAGACGGTGACACATGCTGTTTGAACCTGCAGTTCAGTGAAGATAACACCATAGTATGGTGCATAGTCGCACAGGGGATGTTTATACCAATTTCATGGACAATTAAAGTTACACTTGTCTGCCGGTTTATACTTTTGTTGGATGTACATAAGTTTATAAAAACAAGTTAAAAACCTGTTGTTGATGTTGTATCCTGTAAATAAGTTGCAAACTCTGTGCCCAGTTAACCCTGATATTGATTGCTCAACAAACTACGGTACAGCAAAGACAGAATTATAAGAACACAACAAAGTGGAATGGTTTGTGCACACCTATCTAAAGAGGTCACTTTGAACATGATGATAGTTCAGCAACTACCTTAGCAGATACATTTGAGTAACATAAATAGGACACAGACCCTATGAATGCCTTGAACCAGCTTTGCAGTGAGTACCACATGGTACACAATGGAAGTGGAAAAGACTGGAATAAAATGTCCTGAAATGTCTCACAGTAGTTGGCAGAGATCAAACACTGGACTTGAACCAAGATCAAGACTCAGAATATCTATTTGTCACATTGACCTGAGTATAGACATTGAACTTGGAGAACATTTTTACCCTAAGGAAAATTAATCACCACTGCCGGTAAATCCTGAAGTACCAGTACATACGCATCAGAAGAAAGAAGATGATATTGGTATTGTAATGAGACAGTTGGCTGTAAAATGACTGTACAGATTGGTACCATGAAGGTGAAGGCAACCGCAATATCAGTATGATTTATCCTCATCAAGTACAGCTGATTGAATACCTTTCCTTTTTGTTGCATCTGTTTTTGCTGTACATGTACTATTCCAATTGTGATGACATCATCAGGCTATGCCCTGGAAAACTCACCTCATATCACAACATGCATTTCAAATGATAATACTTTACAAAAGTAAAATAGCTTGCAAAACTGTTACTATTTTAAAGGACAAGACGTTGATGCATTTGTCCTTTTCTGAGTACTACATTTTTGAAAATGCTGATTTGTCAGACTGCAAATGTTTCGATGACACATGTAATTGAATGATTACTTTTTAGTTTAAAATCAGTATTTGTGTCAAAGAAAGAATATCAATTATTTCTTGTGATGCATTGACTTCTGAATTTACCCATTTAAGTTTTTTCCCCAGAAAATTGACACTTTCAATAAATAATTATAAAAGAACTTTGGGAGCATACTGTAATACGTACAATTATGGAAATGTTCCATTCTGAGTTTATTCATGATAAATATCCATGCAATATCTCACCCAGGCTTTATTTAAAAAGATCAACCAAACATAGCAGTAGTACATGTATATGAAATTTGGAAGATCTTCTTACCTGCTACATTGGCTGTGCTATCTGTTACATGTACTGGTACTTGTGAGGAAAATATTATTGTACTGGAAGACGCTGATACAATATCCGACAACACATCTCTGTGGTATTTATTGATGTCAGGAGAAACGAAGCGTCAAAGCTGAAGACTAGAAGTGTGTTTTCCTCACGGCAGTCGGAGAAAATAGTATGAATAGCACCAAACTACGTATATCTGTCAGTTTTCTCCAGATAGGAAGAAGACTTCACAATATGGCATTAAAGAGTGAGTTTGCAATCAAGGACAATGAACTGTAGCGACTACACTGAAGTGAAAACTCGGTGTATTTTGATCGCTGTATGTACATATACCAGGACACAACAAACACACAGAAGACAGATGCTGAACTGCACGACTGTTACTGAATACTCGAAATGGAGGTTAACATGTATGTGAATAGTGGCTCATATTTTCCATGTACTATGTCCACTTGTATGCGCCTGTAGCAGGCCAGTGATGTCCAAGTATCTAATTCTGTTCAAATCTCATTTGACTGAAAGTTGTAGTCGTCAATTGAATCTTGCATTCTGCCTGTGGAGTTTATGATTATACAAGAAAGTTGTCATGCAGAATGTTACATGTAACAGACACCGAATTCTATCAGAGTGGATCTGATGCTGAAGGGTAGAAGCTACATGTACATGTATATTCAGAAAGTTAAAGTGATGTCCCATAAGACCTGTATTATTGTGGTAATCAAAGCTCTCCTCGGAGATGTGGAGAATGTTCACGAAAACCTCGTACACTGTGCATTGAACCATGGCAACAAGTGAGGATGATAGTGATTTGCGTAAATGGATTCAAGATGTAAGTTAAATCATGATTGTAAACTGTGTGGTCAGCCGTATTGTCATGTTACCAGAGACGTCAACAGATAGACACATCATCAGAAACTCTGAGTTATTGTCTACTGGTATGTTAATATTAACCTTTTCACCCCACATCCCTGTTTAGAGGTCCAATTTTGTCATAGAATATTATACAAAAGGACCAGACCATTGTGGTGAAAGGGTTTAGGCAGGGTGTACCAGAAGTACATGTGTAATCAGCTCAAGAGCGTTCAGAACAACTTTCTAACAAAGCAGGACTTTTTTTGTCCATATTGATGTTATGACAACAAGTCCTTAGCAGTTGCAAAATGTATCTGTTACAGAAAAGCAGCATCTACCTTTGGTAAAACATTTCGTGTTACAACATTCTGAATCTGATGAAGACAAGCTGCCAAATATGTAAATTCAAGTTTGACAGTTACAGCAAGGTTTTAAAAAACAGTAGCATTGTACTGCTAACCAAGAGAATTTACAACTTACATGTACATGTACCGGTACTATTGGGGTCATTGCACACCATACAAATTTTCATGCATACATGTACATGTATCTGTGATTTGCATGTTGTACAACATACTGGTAATAAACATTAATCTCATTGTGCTGCTTGAAATACATGTACTGTCCATACCAGTAGGTATACATGTTTGTACATAGATATTTGACAGATTTGACATGGTATATCATACTCTTTTTTGAACTTTACCAAACCAAGAAGAAAAAACTGAACAACATAACATTTTGAAATTTATTGTTGATATCCACTCCAATTTCTGCAAAAACTAGCAATGATAATATATGGATGATATCCCAGTCATCATGTACGGTACTTTCCTCATTAGTGATTTTGCCTTCTCCATGAACAATTTTGCTGAAGATCAGAGTGTTGGTATAACGGAAGAAATGTCCATGATAATCAAATTACATACTCAAACAGTTTCCAGCATATGACGTTGTGGATGCTACACTTATCATATTCAGACATCTGCTACAAAAAGGTAAAAGTAGAATAAGCGATTCTTGGTTCTCCATTGTTTCTTACTTTAATGATATATGCTCTTGCATGTATATTCCATTTCATCATCTTTTCCCTCACACTGTAGGTCATCAGACTTCCTTTAGACAAGAATCTCCATGGCCCAATCAGGGCCTAGCTGGGTACCAAGGCATCGGCAACACCTATGGTCAGCAATTTCAGCCTCAGCAGTATGGTAGTGGCGGTAGTGGGCCAATGGACAGTACTGGCTTCAGCCAAATGCAGTACCCAGTATCACAGTACCCAAATCAAGCTATGCAGGAACAGGCACACCAGCAGATTGTCCAGCAACAGGTCAACCAATATCAGTTTCAGCAGCCAAATCCACAGCCGCAGTATCAGCAGCAACAACACCAAATGCAGTCAATGATGCAGCACCATCAGGACACTCCTCAGATGCAGTATCACCAACAATCCCAACCACAGAACTACCAACAGCAAGCAGCTCAGCCACAGTACCAACAGACAGGAAGCTTTCATGATAGGCACGGGCCTGACTATGGATCAGAGGGACATGATGTGAAGTTTTCCCAGTACAGCATGGAACAAGATCATGGAAGAGAGTCATTTGGATATGGAGAACACCAAGGAAGGCAGGTTGTACTGGGAGAAGATGAGCAGAGTAGAAATGCCCCATCCAGTGTATTTGACAGGCTTCAAGGTACTGCATACCAGGCTCCTAAAGATGAAAGATATCATGATAGAGGGAAAGATTCTTCAAAGAAATATGGAGACAGAGATGAGATGTTGCAGCATGGAAGTCAGTCACCAAGGAAAGGGAGAGACTCGCAGCATACTCGGAATAGATCATCAAATCCAACTCATAATGTGCACCAGGACTCAACCAGACACATTGAAGAAGAAGATAGAAAGCAGCTGTCAAATTACGGGAAACCATCCCGAATGTCAGACTCCCTCAGACATCATGATAAGCCTTCGGAAGGTAAACAAGAGCTGTTTACTAACAAGAGAATAGTTGAAGTGTACAACCCAAGGGAAGAAGATGGTGGTCTCTCTAGATCAACAGGGAAGTCATCAAGGTATGCCAAATCTGATGATGCACGTAAAGAATCATCAAGGTATGACGACTCATATGTTGAAGGCCGTGAAGAATCTAGCTTTGTAGAGCCTATGCAGTCTTCCAGGCGAGTGGAGTTATATGAAAAAGGCAAGCCAAGTACACGTGAGGAGCCAGGACGTCAAAGTGGGCACAAACGGCCACACGAAGGAGATAATTCAGCCATGTATGAGGAGCCTGGACGTCAAGCGGTATACAAGCAACCTTATGGTGCAGAGAGCAGAGTTTATGAAGAGTCATTGAGACAAGGGAATGAGTCATCAAGATATACAGATTTTGATGAGAGAAACCCAAACAGGCAACAGGGTTCTAGTTTTGGGAGAGCTACCAATCAGTCTGAAGAATTGATTAGGTTTGAGAAACCTACTGGTGGGCATTATGAAATGCTTGATGTGTCCCATAAAAGGCCACGTACAGATGAGGTACCACAGTATCAGATGCAGGAAGAGAGGAGATTAGATGACAGATTGCAGCCAAGAGGAGACTTTCCCATATCAGATCATCTTCCAGCCCAAGGCATGGAACCACCATTGTCACAAGTTGAAATCATTAAGAAACAAATAGAAGACATCCAGAAGAGCCTTTCAGCAGAATACTCTAGCATGGCTGCAGCTTCCCAGCTGTCAACGATAAAAGATATGCTGTCAACTATACAAGCTCAAGTTGGTTCACAGAGCTCACAAGCTGATGTTCGTTATTTGCAAAGAGGCCCTGATCATGGAGATGCTGGCCAAAGGAGTCTGGATGAAGGTGTTGCCTATCAAGGCATGAGACAACTTGACCAACAGCAGTATTCCGAGATTGACACGGTTCCTCTCAGTGAACCTGGCCGTGAACTTGAAGCAGCATTGAGTATGAGGAAGATCATTGAGGATAGGATGTCTGAGAATATTGATCAAACTTTGGCAGTCAAATACAGGGAGATATATAAAGGTTTGTCACAGCAAATAGATCAAATGGAATCTCAGAATAGATATGGAGGTCGGTCTCCGCCGAAAAGAATGCAGACTTCTACAAAGGCAGTAGATTATGGTCAAGGTGATTCATTTGGCATACAGGACAAAGGTCATGGTGATTCATTTGGAAGACAAGACAAAGGTCGTTCTGACTCGTTTGGCAAACATGACCAAGGTCATGGTGATTCATTTGGCAGACAAGACAAAGGTCACAGGGATTCACTTGGCAGACAGGATAAACGTCGAGGTGATTCATTTGGTAGACAGGACCAAGGTCACGATGATTCTTTCAGTAGACAGGGCAAAGGTCATGATGATTCATTTAGCAGACAGGACAGAGGTCACAGTGGTTCATATGGCAGACAGGATAAACATAAATCACAATTGTATCCAGAAGATTCCTCCAGAGCACGTGACTACACTGCCAGTTTTCCATCAAATGTTCCTGACAAGACCAGCAAGGTATCTGAGAGCAGACATTTAACAGACCGAACTTCAAGTAGTAAGTCTGGAACAAGGGGCAAGGATAGCACTCATTCAGAATCAAGACAAGCAGCTGCCAGTTCTACTAAAGAAAAGAAAAAATCGTCTTCTGGAAGGGAGTCACGCGGATCAAGGAGAAGACGGAGGACACGAAGCACAACGGTATGGTTACTTTTATCATTCTCCTTATCAGCATATCAGATGTGACAGATAATGTAATAGTCAGGTTTTTATGGGAGTGGATGTGCCAAAATGTCACCTATCAATAGAATTTGAGGTGCGAAAAGGTTCAATGTTATTTGTGAAGAAGTGCGGAATACACAGACGTGTACATGCAGTTGTATCGGTATACAGCATACATTGTGTATTGGTATGTAGATCAGATTCCTAAAAAACATTTGGTAATGATAATTCAATGAAAGAATTTGTTTCAAAATAACATTATGCATTTGCCAGTCTGGAATTTCAAAACCAAGAAATTTGAAAAGATAAAGCTACGTAAATTGCCATCGTTGTTTTCAAGACACCAAGTTCAGTAATCACCTTGCGAACTTTTCAATTATGAATGCCCATGTCTACTGTGCTACTGTCCTAGTATTGAAAAACTTCCTCCCCATAAGCTTCCAGCACAGTAGACAGTGATAGTAACCAGATGAAAAATATCATATGTGTTATCAAATCAGAGTTATCAAATAATAGCTTGTTTTGTCAGACTGTGCGTGATTGAATCCATTGTGTAAATGACAGATGATAAGCATGATGTCAGTGATGCTTGTGAAGTGTTCACCAATAATGTTTACTGTTTCGAAGGTGCTGCATGTGTTTTAGGTGGGCGTGGTGTCATTTATGGCAAAGGCAACTTGCTAAAAGTATATCTATACGTATATGTACATTGTACCTAGAATATGTACGATTTGCCAATGACATGATGTAAAGCAAGGTACAGCCTACAGGACAATTGGTGTGGATATCTCTTCAATCTCAATACGATTCACACTGCACTGGAAATGGAATGGCCCCATACCAAGGAAGTCTCACTTCAAGGAAAATGGTTGACTTAACTGGTTTTGTTTGTGAAAGGATCCACAGCAGTAGAGATGAAGTAGAGTGGATGATATTCTAGGATTAAATCCAGAACAAAAAATTTTGTTCTGTTGCCTTTCCTTGAAACAATTCAACTTCTCTGCATTATACCCTGTACTTGCAAATTTCTGTCAACGTCTCAACTTTGACCTTTCACAACAATGAAAGTGCATCCATAGATGTGTTCATCACCAGCAATGTGTACAATACACATACACTGTAGCAGTACATGGAGAGTGTTAACCCAAGAAACAGATGTCAGCATTCATGATCGTGATTGAACTGGCTTTATTGGATGAATTTCAAATATTTATCCAATTTGAGCAGACACAAAAATTGATTTTTCATGTTTGTCTTTAGGTTTAACACACAGAACCTTCCTGTAGCTAACTAGTATAGTCTGTTTGCATTGAATTGCTTCAAATGCGTGTTTGACATTTATGTTTTTTGAACTTGGATTCCATTGGTCGACTGGAAAACACTTCACACCTGAAACTGGTGAAAATAATATTGTCTATGGTCACACATTCAGGATTCCAGTAGTTTAATTTTCAAGGCAATGGAAGCAGTTCTTACCGGTATACCTGGAACAGTACAGTTGTAGAAATGTTTCTGTGTTCTGAAGGACGTGCCTTGAAACATCGAGCTAGTATCTGTATACATGTATACACTTCACACTTGTACATGTACCGGTATATGTGAATCTGGCCAAAAGCTGTCAACTATGGAGCAATGTAGTATGCTGTTGGTGAATTCAATGTTCTTTGTATCGATTTTTGATTATAATGATTCAACCAGGGCTGATATTGCTAAGGAGCAAAATGTTGACAATAATTTGACTTGATACATCTTGGAAATCACTGTGGCAAAAGGAAAACCCATCGAGTTGTGTGCAGTCGTTTTAAGTGTCATATACCGGTACAGTTGATGTTATCAAACACTCTACCAAAAGACTTACTTCATCTGACAAGTAAACTTTGACAAAATTAGTGAAACACTAACAATTTTTTACCAAGCCTTGACAAACGTACGTTATCTGGTACTGTGCACGTTTGGAGCCGTCTTTCTGTGACATCATCCTGACATTCTAATGAGAAGAATTCAGCTTACATCTGGTACATGCAATATCTGCAATTCTGAAGTATATATTATAGTTGCTGTTCTCGAAAACAGGCAGTCTAACTCATCTATGTGATACTGTTGTATACGAAGAGGTTTGTATACCGGTAGTGTTATGAGTACTGGTATTGTGACAAACAGTTTCACAACATTGCTACATGTATGTTTTGTTCCATTGAGTACAAAATTAAGTAGCAGGTTCCGGTAACTTTTCTCTGGACGTCTCATAGTTTGGATAGTCTACCTAAATGTGCTTTAGGTCTGCTGTGACCACAGTATTACATGGGGTATATTTAATTGAACTTTGATATATGTTGATTGGTGTTGACTATTTTTATGTCGACATGATAGAAGCACAGTTGGAAGCTCTCTACTTCGTCAATGGAGTTTCTTCAATTCCCGCATCTGTCAAGGTTATGAGACTGGAAGGTACACCTCACATGTACTGTATATGTTGGGAACCACAGTACAGAATGAATTTTGGTCCCCAAAATGTAATATGATGCCAAAAGTCAGCTTGTCATGTATATAGAACTGGTGTCAAGACAGTGTCAACTCCAAGGCTAGCTGCTTTTTCATAAAGGAACGTACAACATGTCGGTTTTGTTGAAATTGTTTCCTTCTATTTTGCATTCCTACAAACACTGAATGCCTGGAAATCATGAACAGCAGTGTATCATTCATTCTGAAGTTCTATTGTGATTTATGTTTGCATTGTATTTCATGTGGTCTGTGTTGATAAGACTCCTGTACATTACCATTTGGAATGAATATTCCATGATGCATTCATCGTGCAGTGCAGCAACAGGATACATGTATATCCATCCGATGTCCAGTGGGCTTCATCCTTGACAGGTCAACCGACTGGTTTTGCTGAAAATGTCCATTCTGATACATACAATGACAGTATCTTACACAATCAACAATCAAGGGCTGTTTCAGACTTGAAGTGTACTTTTTCACATTTCATCCAACTCCATTCAGCTGTCTTGGTTTGGAAAGGCTCATTGATGCATACTGTAACTTTACTGCGGCACAGCAGCTTTGATGGAAGATGATATCTGCAAAAGTGTCTCTGAGTCTGATAACTGGATAGATACATGTACTGTACATGTATAGTCAACAGTTATCACAGTGTACTCTACTCATTGGCAATGTTGGCACTTTCCACATCACTTTTCACTTCAATCAAGAATCAAGGCAACAAGAATGGTTGCAGCTCCTCAAACAGAAAACAGAGACTACATGTACAAAATTTTTGCAGTGGTTCTAGTCCAGCAGAAACAAGATGTTCTACAGACTCAGTACACCCAAGAGATCACACGATGGCAGTATAAGCAAACCCACATGTACAACATGTATGGAAATTCATGTATTTCTATGCCTGTTTGTGTACATGGTTTTGTTTGTACGTCTTGGTCCATACAAATCCAGGTTTAAACTATTAACTCATCATATGGAATCACCGTCACTGTGATTGAACATTGAGACATTTTCATTTGGCTTTGTCAATGCAAGTGCATATTTCACTTTTTCACATAGAGTTGCAAATAACAAAGTTAATTCAACTTTCTTGTGTTATTTTACAGAGTGAACAGCAAGGAGTTCTGTGTTATGTCTGTGATGTAAACTTTGACAACGTTTCTGTAAGTATGAAGACTAAGAGTGTTTACACATTTGTGAAAGGCCAGAAGCTGTAACTTTTGAAGTTTTTTGTGTCAACTACAGTGTTTTGTTTCGCACTCTAAGGCATGTTGAGATACAAAGTTTGCAGCTTGTCAACTCAGCCTGTACATGTACTTACTGCATTGTTACTGTTGACAAGTGAATTCTGGTCTGGATTAGTAGAAGTCACAGGTAAACATTAACAGTGCATTTTAACTTTATAGACACTGTGTCAACAAGCAAAATATACTATGCTCAGACAGGGAAAAATTGAAACGCTTCTGCAACACTATTTGTGATTTGTAAACACAGGGGATTAATAGATTGAGTCCGCTTGCGTCCACATACACAAAATTAAGCCATTGTTTTGATGTTTAAGACGTCTTAATGCGCCCTCTCGAGTTCAAAAGGTGTGTATGGCAAAGCATTGTTTGTAACAAGATGGCTGAAATGGACGACGTCGTACTGGCTGTAAAGAATGTGAAAGAGGCTCCCCACCTAACTATCCAAAATGTTTTTGTGTCGAGTTTGTGTTTATTCGTTCTAAAATGTGTTCCTACATTCTTATCCGATTGTTTGTGTTAATAAAAATGTTTGTTTCGCCTCGCCATAAGCTTTCCTCACACAAACAAAACATTACCGTCCACACTAATCCAAACTTCCCTACAAATATCCGAGGCGAAACAAACATTTTTATTAACACAAACAATCGGATAAGAATGTAGGAACACATTTTTGAAACGAATCAAACACAAACTTAATGACTCAATCGAATATTTTTGTTCCCAATTAATTAATCATAGACAATCTCAATTCTCGGTTTATGGCAATTTTTGTCGACTGATAAAAGTCTTTTCATCTTCAACATTCCATTCTAATTTCACCTACGGTATATAATATCCTAACCTCCTGTGACTTTCCTTCTAAACGTTGATTTGCTTTGTGCACCAAAGAGATGCTGTATTTTATGCCAAACGATGAAAAAATATGTGAAGAAATAACCATGTATCAGTCAGTACGGCAGGCGAAACCCCGACGGCCATACCGATTGGGGACAGAGCAGAGTAGATCAAAACGCAAACGGGGTGTTATTATATGAAAGGCGGTGACTTATTTTAAAGCTGAATAAAATGCTGTCTCTCATTGTGTAAGTCTGTTGATCGAAATATATTCATTAATCATGGGGGATGGCAGTCTCGATCTCCCCTTATTGGTTCGATATTTACTGACTCGTTCCCTCTCATTTTTGTCAATCAATGAAAGCATTTTCGTCTTCCATATTCAATATTACTTTGACCGATGTTACATCCTGACCTATACTGTCATTAGTTTTGACCAACGTACAAAGACATTGCCCATGCGTCCGGCTGATGAGATGTTTTGCAAAACGGTGAAGAAATGGGGGCCCGGGAGACATCGATGTCAGTCTTTCCAGACTGTTTACATGTTGCTAATAGGGGATATCAAAGGAGATGAATCAGTTAGTTGAATAAAACATAACTTTTCGGACTTATTTTATGTCAATTTTGTCAATGTCGGACTTTTGATTCAAGAGAAACCAGAATCACCTACAGAGATGTCTGTATTAAACACGGACGCACAATTGGGAATAGTTTGTTATGCTACTGTCGGTCTCAGTCTTGGTGTCTCTCCCATACAATTTCGAAGCTATAGGTCTACACTTGTCGTTTCGATTCACAGGTAGCGGTACACCGATGACCAGATATTGTACCGTTCTTAAAACTAGTCTAAGCAATTTTACGACACTGCACTATTTGCCATCGTGTCTCCCCGTGAACGTCCTTGAACCTATGGACGTGACCATTGTTTTACTGCGCCCATTAGAGTGTAAACCCCTGTTCGTTATCAGCAGAATACTTTTTAAAGTTCTGTACATCAGTGTACACTGTGTGTATAAGCCCTAAACCTAGTTTAATTCAATTATGGAAAGGTATTAAAGAATAAAGGGTCGTTACAGTTGCTAAAATTGCGAGAAAAACGGCACTTTTTACTCTAATAGAATAGTCCTATCCACAAGCGCTATTGTTTTAAATCACGTCCATGGTGTGCTGTTGATTTTCATTCTTTCGTGCAATTTCATTCGCTTGAAGCAATTATCCTTTCATTTGACTGCTCTGTGGGACTCTTCTGAATTTGTGTTTTGGATAAAAAGAACTCTACAGTGAAAGACATAAACTTCGACGGTGATAGGTATCGGTTCGATGTGTGAAGATATACAGATTACAAGTTATTTTAGAAGTTCTCAAAACCAGTAAAAATAATTCTGCGCGCCACTTATTGATAATTTCTTCTTGTGAACGTCCTTGAATCCGTGACCGCGACCATTGTTTTCGAAGTGTTCGACGGTGGATGATCGGTAGATTAATGAAGATATATGTTACTGAACTATCGTGTGATTGTTTAATAGCATGGTTAGGTAATAGACGGTGTAGTCTGTAGAGGCGATTCCACGGCCCAAGGGAGCGTACATCGCATGGTTTCTTACAACGAACGAGCCGTCGGTTTCCATTGCTACTACGTGAAATCAGGCCTCACCGATGTCCCGGGCCGATGTCCCTGTCCTGATTCGGAGAACAACTTTCAAGCTGCGTGTTGAGGTTCAGATGTCCGATTTTTTCATATTCAAAAGGCTTATTGATTTACAGAGAACGCCCGTCTTGTTTTTAGCTTTAACTTAGCACATGATGGCAATTGAAAATTCAAAGCCAAATAGCCAGTGGGAAAAAAATAGACGACTCGCTCTCACCAGCGGTCGAGGTCGCAATGAAAAAAAAATCGAAGTCTCTGAAATTGGTATCATTGCTCCGCCATGTTTATTGTTGGTTGTACGGCCAGTTTAAAGTCACAGACTTTCTTCACGGTAAAATTCATATAATTGCCATACCACGAAGTTCCCTGTGCATTTCAATATGTCTATTTGGAAGCAAAAGCGTCACGGACATTCGATCGATGGTGATGAACTTTCTCCAGGCCGTGACATGTCACCAGTTACGAACTTTACCGGTTTTCGATACGAAAGATGCAATATATTATCAGCGTTGTTCACGTTGTGTTTTGAGTTTGATATGGAATATAACAGGAAAACACTAACGATTAGAGTGACGATAGAGACCATGCCCGAAATGGAAAATTGACATCAACTACTTGTAATGAGCAGTGACCTGAAACTTCAGACTGATATATAAATGTCGACAATATAAAACATTGGAGAGAAAGAGGGAGAGAGAGGTTTACGCTGTCGCGAACTGATTATACTCTTTCGGATATGACTTCGGTGAGGACTATACACAGACATCGAAAATGTACACCTACTTTCCAGAAATTTGACTAATCTTATAATAAGGAGTGGAACAAATCCAAAAGTGTTGGTTGAAGTAAATCTTCAGATGTTGGTTTTCTAAAGTTAGATAATACTTACAGAAATATGGTCGTCACAGTCTTCTTTTAAAAACTATTATCTTCAACACCACGTTTCTTATGATCGGTGGTGTCATTTTTTATTATTTTTACAAACTTTCAATGCATCAAACGCTATAAGACTATCTCATCTGCCTGTCAAGGAGTTACAATATATTTCCAAGGGCTGGCACACGATGTCAACTTACGTGTCGTCCGTCGAGCGGCCGGTGGCAGTGTCACAGATTGTTCCGTCTGTAATCGCGGCCACTTTGATTTTGATGTGACACCAACGTGCGTTTGAGGTTTTTTTGTTACGAAATTTGTCGACCTCACAAAATTTCACAGTCCATGCTTTGAAGCAGTCTCAACATGGCAAACATGTCTCGCTTAAATTTCATCCTCGTCGTTCCAAATTAAATTCGACCACTAAATTATTTCGGCAGTTTTAATTTCCTATTAATTCGACGTTTTTCAAATCGTAATGAATTTTTTCTGGTCGAATTGATAGGGTTTTTGGTAGCAAGCTTATCTCTTCGTCGGACCAGTATACCGCGAGATGTAGTACTGTGTTCGGCAGCCATGGCGAAAGTGAATATTGTATATTGTTGTTGTTTGTTTTATGTTACAAATACCTGTCGCGTGAGGGCGTTTGAAACGCTTCTGAAGCGGCTCAGTCTGTCCACACAGCGATTTGCGGATAGAGTTAATCCCTACAACGGCTCTGGTCGGGCCGACTAAACCGTCTCAAATCTGAAACGCTTCAGAACCACTTCGGAGTGTCCACACATAACTTTCTGTGTCAGTATTGGCCCAGAACCGTTTCAGAGACGTTTCAATGGCCTGTGTATGAACGGCATGATAGTAAATGCTATGTAGTTTACAATGAAAACAACAAATCATCAAAAGTTACAATTAATGGCCCTTCACAGCAAGAACTAATGTTGACACACTTCTTCCACGGGTTCTGTGAGTTGTAATCTATTGTATGCCTCTCATAAATGTATCATACTGTGTACACAGAGGCATTAACAGATATCAAGGTCAGGCTTGCCATCCGAGAGTTGGAACATACATTTTCTGGGCAGAGACATACAGTACTGTACATGTACTGTACGGTAGTACATTATGTGAAAATACAGTCGATGTGTTATGCAATTCTTTATTATTTTTCAGACTTACGTAGAACATCTACAAGGAAGTGAACACGAGAGGAAACAAAATCGTTCAAAATCACCAAAGAAGGTAATTTATTAAATTGTCTTATAATCAAATTTATATTATTTCAGAACACCAGTGTTTTCTGATCAGGGGAGGCTCGCATAGAAAGATGTAGTCTTTAGTGTGAAACTCTGGCATAGAAATCCCTTCATATCTTTATTTTGTTGTTTAACCTGTCAGGTTTCTCAGATGTACAGCTGTAGTTGAAAAGTTAAATCCGTTTTCAGCAAACCTGTGTTTAGCAATGGGTTGGAAAAATTCACCTGTAAGGTATTAAGGTACTCATACCTGAATGTACATTGTTAAGTGATGCACAGTATCTACATGTACAATTATGATGCAAGCACATAAAATTTCTTGATTCTGCAAGTCTGAAAATTTGTAGAAATCCCTGTGTTTAGCACCTGCTAATAAATGTTGTGTGAAGGCCATGTTTGCTATTAGAGTTCTTAAAAGTCTGTGGTTCAATGTGCCAGTCTACCACCTGAGGGCGCTCTACCAAAGATACAGTAATTCTCATGGCCTTGATCCTCACCTCATTACAGAAATCTGAAGAAGGTACAGCTTCCAGGGAAACCACAGATGCTGCGACAGCAACTCATGTTTCTGACAAGCCAAGCACAGAAACCGTTAGCGGTCAACTCTCTGATGATTTGGTAAGTTACTTATTTCACTTCTTTAGAATATAAACTTTCCAAGGATAAATTTTCATAGGCTGTAATGTTTAATGTGTTTTCCAGCATGTTATATTTGAAAAATAAAGACTTTACAAATATACAAATCCATAATTGTAATTGACAGGTTTTGCCATTCCTGACCATCGAGGAACGACTCAGATCTATCTTCAACTTTCAAGATGATGATAGGTTTTGTCTCATTTGCAATCAACTGGTTTCCAAGAATGTGACAGTAAGTAATTCATTCAAGTTCCTTCTGTGTGTGAGTCTGTCATCATCCACAGAGTACCAGTGAGTGGCATAATTATTATTGCATGATCGCCATAGTTTGTAGACTAAACCAGAATTAAAAATGGTAGCATTGTAAAAGAATATATTTCACATAGATGCAGTGTTCTAAATGTTTCAAGAAATGTACATTTTTCTGACTGTGTGCATTTAATGTCCTCTTGCAAAGTCAGTGGAAATGCATTCATTTTCAGAGTGTCAAAAAGCTGACATTCCGGGGCCGTTATCCTACCAAGTCCTGTTAGTGCAAGATTCCAGGTTGATTAGTCATGGAAAGTCCGGCAACATATATTGGTTTTGAAGGGTAAATCTGATTTGTAGATTGCCATTGTTTACTGCAACTTAAGGAATCTGAAACTATAGCTATTCTCAACCTGATTGGCTGTTTGGAAATAATTCAACGATGACAATTGGGTCAACGCTTTGAGTGCCAAAGTCAATTTTTGTCACCTTTATAAAGTATAAACCTAGCCATGCAATTCAACAAAGATTTTGATCAAAAGCTGTAGCCATTGAAGAATCACATCCATTTGGTCCAAAATCATCTAAAGAATTGCTGGAAAATTCATAAAAATTGGTAAAATGTTGTACTAGAATTTTGGCGGGAAAAAATTGCAGTACTAAAGGGTTAAGCCAACCATGAGCTAATAGCTCCCAAGATTCTGCACTTTGGCCCTGGGGACAAGGTGAAGGAAACTTTCGCTTGATACCGCTTTGAAGAAACTTGGAAGAATGGCAAATGACAGGGCTATATAGTCAAAAATGATATAAATGATTGTGTTCTTTACAGCTAACAGTGCACTGTGGTCGTCAAAGACATCAGATAATGCAAGCATTATTGGATGAGATTGCCCAGCTGAATTACATCATAGAGGATTTTGCTAAACCAGACAAGATCCAAGATGCCTTGAGAAGAGCTGTAAGTATACTGAACATTAAAAAAAAAGTAATTTAGGTAGTTTCATCAAGGCTTAACAATCTTGACTCTCGCATTGATTAAAATCAAGTGAGATTCCCAGAATATGTATTTTGTAAATGCAAATACAATTGTGTTTTATAACATTTTTTCAGTGATTCTTTTCCCTCAGCAAATTTATCAGTTGTTCTTTTTATAGTAGAATTTTGAAATTGGACAGTAATTAGTGTCCATCCTTTGAGTGCCAAAGTCAATTTTTGTCACCTATATAGATTATAAGACAGACATATTTTATTTCAGGTTTGCATAATTTGTTTCAGATTTTTCACAAAATTTTGATCAAAAACTGTATCCTATGAAAAGTGCTGCCCCCTTTAGTCTAAAACTATCGAACGTATTACAGAAAAAATCATAAGTGGTAAAATGTAGCACAAAAATTTGGCAGAAAATTACAGCACTCAAAGGTTAACATTTACTGGATGTGAAATCATTCCAACCAAATGTTTTGCAAAGAAATATTTAAGGTGGATGAAATATTGATATTGAGCCAGTATCTTGTTCCCTGGTACATCACATCAGCCTTCACGTAAGCTTGTATTTGAATAATCTTCCAAGCTTGTTTTCCCATCTTCAACAGGAGAAAATAGAGGATAAACTGAATCAGGCAAAGACTATGCCAGAGTCCAATGCATTCTGTCCAATATGTAGTGTTCATGTTAAGCATGTTGAGTCTCAGGTAAGTGGACACAGATTTTGTTATTGTAATAATATTGTCCGATATATCCACCTCTCCCCTGTCCCAAAATGGAATGCTCTCACCAAGCCTCAAGCCCTCGATATATCCACCTCTCCCCTGTCCCAAAATGGAATGCTCTCACCAAGCCTCCAGCCCTCAATATATCCACCTCTCCCCTGTCCCAAAATGGAATGCTCTCACCAAGCCTCCAGCCCTCAATATATCCACCTCTCCCCTGTCCCAAAATGGAATGCTCTCACCAAGCCTCAAGCCCTCAATATATCCACCTCTCCCCTGTCCCAAAATGGAATGCTCTCACCAAGCCTCCAGCCCTCAGCATGAAAGGTTTTGAAAGCAACTCTTCAGTTTGTCTACCAAGGCATTTACTTATTTCATTCTTATAAGTAAAAGTATTCATAATTAACCCTTTGAGTGCTGTAATTTTTCCCCACCAAAATTTTAGTGCAACATTTCAGCAATTTTTATGAATTTTTCTGTAATTTTTGATTATTTTGGACCAAACAAACATTACATTTCATTGGCTACAGGTTTTCATCAAAATTTTGGCAAAAATCTGAAAAAATTTGACTGGGGTACATTTTATACAGGCCATAAAAGTTGATTTTGGCGCGCAAAGGATTAAGGAAAGTAATTTCCTTTCTGTGTTTTGTGGCCCACAAACATGTTTACATGTTCTATTGAGTTTGTCATACTCACATTTTGGTACAGTGATGGTGGTGTTCTTGTACTGCAGACTGTTTTCAATGGTGTATTTTATTCTTATATGATTGACAAAGTACAAAAATTGTCCAAATACAAAAATGATAAGCCACTAAGTGTGTAATTTGAATATCAGTAGTGTGTATTTATCAGTGCTGTTAGCAGTGTGTTGTTTGAGATGTAAATCTTTCAATTTTTGGAAATATTTAATTACGTGGTGGAGTCTCACATGTTCTTCCTTTGCTAATCATAATTCAGGTTATTGCTAAAATATAATTATGTTTATTTTTTATGACAGAGTCTGGAGCCGCACTTGACAGGTGTTCGTCATGAGAGAGTCAAACAGATGTGTGAGGTCATTGTCATGGTCAAGACAGCTATTGAGAATAATAGTCTGAAGAAAATTGACATGCAAGTTGAGGTAGTGACATTCTGTCTTTGCTGTGAAAATAGTTATGATACTGATTGCAAATAAGCCAATTCATTGTTTGTAGTATTGTGGATATGTAAAATTACAGTGGAGATATTGTCAGTCACCAGTTGTAAGTGTATCGCCAAACTTAAATTGATATGAAATTTACTCAAGAAATCCCTTTTTGATGCTTCAAACTTTCAACATATCCAGTGCACAGGATTGGGCTTGACTTTCAGAAAGTGCCAGAAATTCCCAGAATTGACACAAAGGGATTTCAAAAATTTGGAGAAACTCCTACGTTGCCTAAATTGACTAAAAGAATTGAGAAATTTCAAAAATTGTTCTTGAATTGACACAAAGAATTCAGAAATCTCAACAAAGTCCGGCATTGACACAAAAGAATGCAGAAAGGCCATCTCTGCACTGTTGAGTCTATAATGAATATTTGTGTCTGTTAGGTTTGTTGTGTATATACCTTTTTGAAAATGCACTATTCAAAGAACAGACATGGTCTTAGCAGACAGCATTTACAAAAATGAAGTCACAGTATGTCAATTATACAAGTCATACTACCAGAAACACAAAGATTTTCTGCAGCCAAATGGATATATGCAAGTATCTATTTGCATAGCTGTCTCAAGTATGGTTCAGTATTTCTGTGATATGAGTTTCTTAACTAAGTTTATGTGTGAAGTACGATATAGAGTATGCATTTGTGAGTGCTTCACAAAATCTACAGCGTGTGGAGAGGGTTACAGTCTGAAAAATGTAACAACTAAGCTCAGTTGTCAAACCATTCTTTGTAAGGGTAGGGATTTAGCCAAGCAGTTTTGACTGTTATGTCATCATGAGGTGACTAGGTGCCATACATTATGTGAGTTCAAACCTTATCCAGAATTTACTGAATTTAAATATATAGTTTTGTTTTCACTAAGGTAAATTACTGAATACAGGCCAAAATACTTGGGTGCCATAAGTGGTATTTAACACAAGGGAGCCAAAAGTCAATTACCTTAAAAATTGCTTACTTTGCCTATTCTTATTTCAGGATTATGAACGTATGCTGAGATACAGACCCAGTGATCAGAAAAAATGGTTGTGCTTGATCTGTGATGTTATGAACACAAATAAACCGGTAAGGAACAGAGCAATTCTGATGAAATAGCAAATGATGAGGTCTTTTTTTCATTTCCATGTGGAGTTTGAATTTGATATTATCAGAGACTACAGCAATGAGTACTTGATAGGAACAGAAATGACTGTAAGGTCTCTCCATTTGAGTTTGAATTTGATGTTATCAAAGAATGGTAATTTGCATGAGTACTCGACAGGAACAGAAAGGTCTGTTAAGGTCTCTTCATGTGGAGTTTGATATTATCAGAGACTACCGTAAACCAATTTACATGATTACTTGACAGGGACAGGGGACTGCTAAGGTGGTGTACGCATCAACTTTTTGCTCAACTTTCTGCAAGGAAACTAAATCATTCCCCTACAAAATTCAGAATAAAAATCAGTGGTCACCTAGCAAAATTTTGTACTGGAGAAACAAATTGCCCAATATTTTCTGATGCTTGAAATTCAAAACTGCCACCACCTCTGTTAACTCTATCAGTAAAAATTAAATTTCTGATTTTTACTAGAAAAAGCCAGTGAAAGCTTTAGTCATTTCCCGAGCTTCAAAATGAGCCCCTCCAAGTGGTAAAACAAAAATATTATAAAAGCTTGATAGTCAAAATGTCTGTTTCCATGGCACTTTCTACCTTAATTCAGTCATGACTTTGATTCCAGAATTGCACAGAACATAGCTGCCAGCAAACATTTGAAAGTAGACTCTGCAATAAAAGGACATCTTTTCATATATTGGTAGGAATCGATCCAAAATGCCCAAAAAAGCAAACTTTAGGCAGATTTGGTAAATTTTGCTGTTGTACTTGAAAGAAATTACATCATAAAGACTAAACTTGGTGATTGCCAAAGTTTCTGCCCATCAGTTCCACTGCATGGCTATGAAAGGAAATAAAGTAATTTGTTAGCATTGTACTTATGTGTGTTAGATTTCCCTTAGGAGTTAGTGGTTGTGGTAGCAACATTTAACGCTGATCCAACACCTGTACCATGACATTCCCCAGGTACGCATGACTGGCACACATCTTTACCCATATATACAGATATGCATATTTGGTAAGGGGAACAAATTTTGTAGAGAATATTTTTTTTATTTTTCACATAAAGTACATTTGTTATGCAACTAATCTCTAAGAACAGAGGTTGAGGTGCAAAAATGACAAAGTACACCATATAAGGGGAAAATGTTGAAACTCTGCCGCTGGAGACTAGGTGAATGAAAAAGGTTAAACTACAGTTTAAAGAGAAAAGTCTTGAGGGAACGGTGGAAGGAAAGGGCAAAGTTGGAGTGACGAAGTTCAGAGGGAAATTTAAGTCTATAATGTAGGGCCTATGTAAGAGAAACATTGCTTGCCAAAAGTCTTTGTGGAGACGCTTGGAAAACTGATAAGTCAAGAATCTAAGGAAGAGGAGCATTTTCTTTTTGGAGTGTATTAATGTAGAGGCTTAGAGAGATATTGCTTCAAGAAATTGAAGTTAAGAAATCCTTATTGCTTTCTTTGCAGCGGGATCAAGCTCACTTTGAGACGTCACACCACATCACCAAGAAAATCTGCATCACAACTATCCTCCAGTCCCTGAAAATGGTCCTCAATGCCAGAACCATGCTGCCTATCAGGCAGGAGAGTTCTCATAGGTCAAGTAGAGGTCACAGGTCATCAGCTGACAAGGGTCAAAGTTCACATGGGCAAATGGAACCAGAAGTTGGCCATCAGCAAGGAGGGTACGTGTATGAAGGAATCAGTGATATGGAAAGGGAATTCACAGAGGAAGAGTTAGATTATGATGAAAGCATGCTAGTTGCTTACGATGAAATCGGAACTGAGCTCTATGAGTATGAAGAAGATCCGAATCTGTATCAGAAACCTGACAGCTACCAAGCCAGTGCAGTAAGACAGGAGGAGAGGGCGCCCTCACGTGACCGGAGTGATCGGAGACAACGAGATGACCGGAGTGATCGGAGACAACGAGATGACCGGAGTGATCGGAGACAACGAGATGACCGGAGTGATCGGAGACAACGTGATGATAAAAGGAAGGAGAAGAGAGGAGAAAGACACAGTAGAAGTCAGACCAAGACAAACAGAGAGGAAGATTTTAGTAAGGGATACACTGGAGATATTGTTGGTGAGTGTAAATAAATTTGTTGGATATATGACAAGGATTTTGAGACAGAAATATATGTGCCTCAAAAGTGAAAGTCCTAAACTTGTGCTCAAGCTTTCCTCAAGGAATCTTTCAACCATTCTCTTTCAAAATCAAGAATTAAAATCGGGGCTTACAAGACAAATTTTGGAACAAGAGAAACAAATTAGTGATTAGAGTTACTGATAATTGAAATTCAAAATGGCTGACATCCCTGTGTTTATTCTCAGACCAGAAGTTAAGTTTCAAAGAGAATACAGACAAAATTTATAAGAAAGCTCACCAACGAATATTTATTCTGAGGAAGCTAAAGAGTTTCAATGTTAGCAGTCACATCCTTGATTCTGTGTATCGTTGCTGTATTGAAAGCATTCTAACTTATAACATTGTCACATGGTTTGGTCATATTTCTGTTAAAGAGAGAATGCGACTAACGAAAATTGTAAACATATGTAGTCGACTTGTCGGGACAAAGTTAAAAGATCTTGGAGAACTGTATACTTATGCTCTTCGTAGGAAAGTTTATCCATTCTTGGTGATAAATCTCACCCATTGAATGACAAGTTTCAATATCTGCCTTCGGGACGCCGTCTACGTGTGCCCAGGGTAGGAAGAATCTTTTTAAGAAGTCATTTATACCGTCAGCAGTTGCTGTTTTAAATATGAATATGTCTGATTCCATCCGGAGAACCCGAGCAAACACCATTTTAAGTAGGAACTTTTAATATAGTGTTGTGTTTGTCTGTAACTATTGTATTTTTTTGTATGGTGTTGTCCGTATTTGGTGTTTTTTATAGCGGTCCTGATGTTTTAAAGACAACTTTCCATGTTTTTATGGACAATAAAGTATATCTATCTATCTATCTATATAAAATTTTTGATCTTCGAAAAAACTTAGCCAGTGAAAAGTTTTCCTACACCAACAGCTTCAAAATGAGCCCGCACAAGTGGTAGATAAGAAAAAATTGTAAAAGTTTGAGAGTCTGAATATCTGTCCCTGAGGCGCATTCTACGTTAAACTGATTTTTTTCCTTCAGAAACTTAGAACATTAAGCCCTTTTGAAACCTAGGACTTAAGGCCTTGATTTTGTTTCTGCCTATTTTCATTGCAGTGATATTAAAAATATTTTCTCTGTTTTTCTTCTCAGGGAAGTCGTTTGTGAAGCCAGGGTTTTATTGTACACTGTGTAACCAATACTACGGCGATGCAGAGGTAGCATTCAATAAACACTGTACGACAAGAGCACATTGTAAACGTGTTAGATTTTTGGTAAGTGTCAAAACTTTGTTTTGCTCGCATAACTTGATGTATATTCCACTGCAGTGTAGAGAAAATATCTATGGCTAAAGTTGACTTTTTTATTCTGTCAATTCAGTTCACAAAGCAATTCAGCTGTGATCTGGGGTTCTTGGGGTTGGTGGATACAGTTATTTTTTTGCAAGAATGTGCATTACCCATCCTGAAGTTCTGCAGACTAATTACAGTAGCATGTGCCTCGAGAGTGAAATAGTCCCGGCATAGGGTTCCACATACAAATAGTCATTCCTGTAGCTAAGCTAACTTTCAGTGCATCATCAAATATTTATCTAATACTTTTCTTTTATTCTGTTTTAGAATGAAGAAGGTAAATCCCACCACAGACAAAGGCCAAGATGAGACAGCTGTTCTTGACAGGAAAACTGAAAGTTTTAAACATCGGGTACAAATTAATCCTTTGAGTGCCAAAGTCAATTTTTGTCACCTTTTTAAAGTTTACCCGAGTCAATTTTTCTATTTTTTGCAAAATATTTTGATAAAAAACTGTAGCCAATAAAATGTTAGGTCCATTTGGTCCAAAATTATAAAAAAATACAGAAAAATACATAAAAAATGGTAAAATGTTACATCAAAATTTTGGTGGGAAAAATTCCAGCTCTCAAAGGGTTTACATTGTTATAACGGAAAAGTAGAATACCATAGTGGTAAAGCAAATACTTGTGTGAATGAATGACCAAGACTGAGATGAGGATATCAGTTTAATTTTATTCACTGATCAGTGTTGAACTTTGATGGATATACTAATGCAGCAAACATGGAATTATTGAATGATCTCCATGTAAAGATCACAAGTAATCATTGACAAACATGATGTCGTGTTTGAATACATTGTAGTTTTAGTGACTTTACAGACTTCTAACGGTTAAAACTGTTGAGTGTGTGCAAGGTCTACTACTGTATATATTGTTGCTTGATGCTCCAATTGTGCAAAGTGTTGTATCACTCATAGGTTCAGTTTTTTTTAAAGAGTGCTTTCTTACACATACTTGCAATTAGGGATGATCATTATTTGTCAAGTCCAGACTCTACTTAACCAATTACCCAGAATACACTGTATTTAGTTTTGCTCAGGTTTCAGGATCAGGTATTCACTTTCATGGCTGTCACATTTATTTGGTACAGAAAAGAAAATATTCACCAGATCTCTTTGTTAATAGCTTATCAGTGTTTGAAATAACTCATAATTACAGGTAGGATCATTGAGTTGCCATACAATTTATCTTTGAGTAGTTACAGAAAGAAAAATTGTATGGCAACGTTAATTACTCCATTTTTATGTATCTAAGACAATTGACAATATCAAAAACTGCATATTAGATTCATCTTTGAAAGTTGAGGGATAAAGACAAAAACATTTTGCAATTTGGTCTGCAGAGCACACAAATTCTGATCTCTTCCAGCCATTCCATTGTAAACTCATTTTTTGTAAAATTTTCATCCAAGGATCAGAAATATGAATCTTAATGTTAAATGTACCGGTAGTCCCAGCAAGTCCAGTGGTTTCAAAATACCACAAAAATATTATGAAATAAGAAAATATGTATAAGGTGTTTTATATCATTGTTAACCAAGAATATTTGGAAGTCAGTTTTTTGCATACATGTTGTATGCAAACCAGAAGTACTTTAATTTTTTATTAAGTCTTTTAAAGAGCATACATTGTACACAGTCGGAGGACAAATGTTTCATTATTACTGACCTTCAGTTATTGACCTTTTATTCTGTAGATTTCAGTTTCCATTTTCCATAGATACCAGACACAGTAGGCTTGTAACAAATTTGAAGGAGTGCTTATCATATGTTTTGTAAGTTTGTACTAAATGATAGAATTTTATTTTGTCACACTCTCAGTTTGCTTTCATTTATGTAGCATTCTAGTCTTAATTTTACTTGTGTAGTGGGATGTCAGCTCACTGTGAAGTAGAAACTCAGAAGTAAAAGCAGTTCTGAGAATGCATGAAGTAAAACTAGACTGAAAGATCCGTCAGTCGAGGACGCTCTCTAGGCTTCCCGCTTTTTGAAAAAGATAATTTATTCCAACAAAGTGGCAAATAAATCAAATCTACATAACTGTGAATGTTTTGATTGAACGAACATGTCTGAAAAAAGTCTCAAGGGGGAGCGTAGACAGTGCCCTAGAGCGATGGATCATTCCGTCTAGAAGTCCAACATGCTGACACTGATAGGAAACCAAAATTGCACTATATGTTATACTTGATCCTCACTTTTACATTTCAAACTTTATAATTGACGATGAAGTCATCATCTCCACTCAGAAATTGGACATCATGACACCATTCTGGTTTTCCCATATTGCACATTACATCGTGGCAAACATGGCTGTATATTAGACAACTCAAGACTACACTATACGCAATAGGTCTGGTCAAATATTTATCGTCTGCCTGTTAGCTCAATGGTGCAGATTTGTGGGTTGTCCCACCGAATGTCAATCAAGCTGTGCACAAGGGCGCCATCTTGAGGCAAAGAAGTGCGAACCCCCTAACTCGAAAGTCAAGGATTGTTGTTCTGACCTAGACTGGCCCTCAGTTGCTTGGCCTTTCTCTGTAGTAGATACTGCCTAGCATTCTGCAAGTTTGTTCCTTCAATTCACTTTGTTATGATATTTATATGCCCTCAGACCTGGAGCAAGTCTATCGTTTACCATGCCAAGATCGAGATCATACTCGACATTATTTTAAAGTAGTATGCTCCTTGAAATTAAAGGCTTAAAATTTCAAGAAAAGTTTAAACCATTCTCTTTCAAAATCAGGAATAAAAGTCTGGGGTAACTGTGCAAAATTTAGTACCTGAGGCGAATTCTACCTTTAAATATCAGTTTTGTAGTAGAGGTTACCTCATGCATACTAAGCTTTTCAAGTCAACTCATCATCAACTATCAATCAATGGAACCAACACTGCCAACATTTTAAAATATCTGAATTCTTCCTCTGGGTCTACAGTACGTCTTTCTTGCTTGGGATTGGTTGGTACTGATTGTGCTTAATTTTTTTACATTTTGTATAGCAAGTTCTATTTTGTTCGTCTTTAGTGTACTGTATATATGTGAACAGGTAATAAACACTGTTGGTATTTCAAAGTAACAATGGCTATTGACACTTACAATCCAGTCTGTGTGTCTGTGTCTGTGACAGAGAGCGATTGATTCTCAACTATTGGAGATATCTTCATTACCAGTACAATGCTTGTCTAAGACTTGCATTGTCAAGAGTGAAGATTAGTGGAAACAGACATAATTTTGTGTTCAAGATCAGAACCTTAACCTTCTCACCCCAATTCCTTGTAAACTTTCACTTGGTTTGGGCTAAACCATGGCGGCAAAAGAGTTGAAGAATATTATAATTGCTTTGGGTGTGTAGATTAATGCCAATAGAAAATCGTTCTGTATGTACACAAAGCTGTGGGTCCTTTCTTTTACTGTTATTTTCTCAAAAACATACGTAATCTCAAACTCTGTAACCTTTCATGTTGCTTTCTTTGAATTGTGTTCAGTCACCCTTCCCTAGGATGTTTCAATTCATATCAGGCTTTAATCCATTTTCATAATCACTCAAATGATCCTGTCACTTAAAGTTTCCCCGACTATTCATGAGTTGTTTATTTTATTTTATTTTATTAAACCTTGTTTAAAGAGGGTAGCCTGGTAAGCTTCAGTAAAGATGCTTATCTTCCCCAGGGCCCTCAGATGAACATACAAACTGATACAAAGCAGAACAACATGAAACATGACAAACAAAGCGAGGATACCGCGACATTGGCACTATAGGCATTATCGGATAATGTTATCTAAGTTAGAGTCTAATATTAGACGAGTAGGGAAGAGGCAGATGCCCGACATGCTCTTTTATCGGATAATATCCGATAAAATCGATAATATCGTCTAAAATCTAAGTTAGAGTCTAATATTAGATGAGTGGGAAAGAGGCAGATGCCCGACATGCTCATTTATTGGATAATATATTGGCCAATTCACTACCTGTCACATATTAGACTCTAACTTAGATTTAGACAATATTATCGATTTTATCCGATAATATCCGATAAAACAGCATGTCGGGCATCAGCCATACCTCACTCGTCTAATATTAGACACTAACATCTAAGTTAGAGTCTAATATTAGACGAGTTGGGAAGAGGCAGATGCCCGACATGCTGTTTTATCGGATAATATCCGTTAAAATCGATAATATCGTCTAAGATCTAAGTTAGTGTCTAATACTATTAGACGAGTGGGGAAGAGGCAGATGCCCGACATGCTCTTTTATCGGATAATATCCGATAAAATCGATAATATCGTCTAAAATCTAAGTTAGAGTCTAATATTAGACGAGTGGGGAAGAGGCAGATGCCCGACATGCTCTTTTATCGGATAATATCCGATAAAATCGATAATATCGTCTAAAATCTAAGTTAGAGTCTAATATTAGACGAGTGGGGAAGAGGCAGATGCCCGACATGCTCTTTTATTGGATAATATCCGATAAAATCGATAATATCGTCTAAAATCTAAGTTAGAGTCTAATATTAGACGAGTGGGGAAGAGGCAGATGCCCGACATGCTGTTTTATCGGATAATATCCGATAAAATCGATAATATCGTCTAAAATCTAAGTTAGAGTCTAATATTAGAAGCAGATGGGTGGAAAATTCTAAAAACGCTGTTTTATCGGATAAAATCGATAATATTATCCCTATTAGACTTCTTTGGTCTCATGTTCTGGAACTCTCTAACTTAGAAATTTTAGACAATATTATCCGATAATAAAGAAAAAGCCTATGTCGCGCCTTCATGAACAAAGCTAGAACAATACAATGCACAGAAAAAAGTGGCCAGGAGTCACCACCTGCACACAGGAGAAAAAATGCACAATCACACTAGATAACAAAAACAAATTTAACAAGAAAACTAAAACTCACAAACACAAAAAATTATACCCAATAAGCTTTCAGGTAAGCTGTTTTAAAACTGCTTAATGAGTTACTAGATCTTATATTTAAATGACATTATTCCACTGAATAGCACTACTTACAGTAAACCCTTTTCGATAAAAATCCTAATTTGTTGCAGGAACCACTAACAATTTTTGCATCCTGGATCTTGTAACTCTTTTATGATCAATTTCGGTAAAAAGACTTGTCATATATTGCGGTGCAAGATTATTTAAACATTTAAAAACCATACAAACATTCTTATAAACTATTCTGTCTGGTAATGGCATTATATGCATTGTTTTAAATAAATGCTCGGTCGACGCATTATACCTTGCATCAAACATCACTCTTATAGCACGTTTCTGAATCTTATGCAACCCTTTCATAATGGCGATGCTCCCCATAAATGACAACAGTAATCCAAGTGTGGTAAAGTATAGCTATTGTAAAAAAGTTTCTTATATTCATAGGTAAAAACTGTCTTATTCTCTTGAGCAAAGCAATATTACTATTTACTTTTTTAAAAATCTTGTCACAGTGCTGCTTCCATGACAGATTTTCATCGACAAGCGTACCAAGAATCTTTTCACAGTGTACTGCTTGCAATTCCGTTTCACCAAGATAACAGTCTAAAGTTTGTTTATTTAAATGTCTACGTTTTTGTTGCGTTGTTACAATCATTATCTTTGTCTTGTCACAATTAATGGCCATTCCATTATTCTCACACCAATTATAAACATTTTTTAAGTCAGAGTTTAAAGTTGTCTCAATTTCTTGAATACATTTTGCACTGGTAGTTATGGTTGAATCATCTGCGTACATGTCAATGTTATTATCAATATAAAGTGGCAAATCATTTATGTAAATGATGAAAAATAAAGGCCCAAGTATACTACCTTGGGGAACGCCAGTCAAAATATGTTGCTTTGTAGAGTAAAAATTTCTAAATTGAACCAATTGCATGCGATTTTGTAGGTAAGAGTTACACCACCGAAGAGATTTATCATCGCACCTGTAAATTGAAAATTTTAAAATTAAAGTTGTGCACTCAAACACAGCAAAAACAAGGCGAGGACACAAGCTGCCTCTTTTTCAGTATCTGTCATATACATACTGTTGTGCGTTATATCAGAGATCACACAACTTTATCAGAGACAACACAACTTTGCTTTTGAAAAGACATGACCTTCAGGACTGAACTCATTGGCTAAACCTAACCACTAATGTGTACTTGGATGACAATAATTGAGCATGTTTGGAAAGCTCCGTTTCCTGTCACTGAAATGTTTCCCTTAGGTTAGCATTTGGGTGTCATTTGTTGATTATACACAACTTCACAGATTTGCAACAAAATTCATTTGACAGTGGGGCTCAAACTGATTTGATAAATTTCATATTTTGAGCAGGTTACACTCTTGACAGTACTTCACTCATTTATATAGCCAATTAATCCAGCCGCAGTCACTTGGCTTTTATCAGCAGTAGTTACTGGTTGGCCAAGCAATGCGCTCACCCCAACATCTAAGCAACAGCCCACCACAAATGCGACAGTTTGTTAATGTTTAGTCCACAGACTTTGAGAAAGTCTAATAGCCAGTGTACAAAACATTGGAAACTTGGGCAACTCTTCCACAGGCTGCATTTAGATAGGAATGGGATGATTGATAAAAATGTCAAGATGAGGCGACAGTAGCCAGTGACATGTACTTGTTATGGAGGTAATGTTTTTATTACTCTTTGAGGTAGTATGCAACTCACGACTTGCACTTTTGCCCAAACTTTCCTCAATGAAATTTTCAACCATTCTATAAGCAAAGCAAAATAAAAAGCAGGGGTCACAGGGCAAATTTTGGTACCTGAAAAAATTCACAGATATTTTAAAAACAAATGGCCACCATCCCTGAGTTAAATTTGTGGGAAAAAACAAAGTTTCAATTTTCACAAAACTAAGTGAAAAGTTTTCATTTTCAAAGTTTCACAATGAGTCCCACAAGCAGATAACCAGAAAAGAATGATAAATATTTGAGAGTTCAAATATCTGTCCTAAAGACACCTTCTACCCACTAACTCATGCTTTGTTTGAATTCATTCTCTCATCACAACATGTTCAGAAACATCTGTTAGCATACATGCATGCATTGATATGATGGTATTTTATCTCTGGAAACTCACACAAATATTGAAGTACTGAAAATGACTCCTCGCTGACTGCCATGAGTGGCTGACAAATTACTACCAGGGTGTCTCGAAAAAAAAATAAAATTTATTACAGGTTGGCATCAAATATGAAACATCAAGTAGGCAGATTACACAACAGTTGAAATCTAGGATCAAGCAAATGACTATGACATAACGTATAACAGCTATCTGGAGCTACACGTCTCAACTTTTTATTATTGAGAGCCTGTTGAACATCATATGCTTATCTCAGTGTGTCTGTAATACATGTATGTATGTACTTATGTATGCATGCATGCATGTATGGTATTGTAATATGTACATGTATGTACCAGGTACTCATGTTGTGGTATTACAGTGTGCTTGTGTACAACATCTATTTGTGTAAAACATGATATGTACACTATTGCATACACAAAATTGTATGTCCTAGATATTGATGCAACAGGTATTTTCTGATAAAAAATTTTGAGATTTTTTGACAGTCAAGTAAACATTTTTTTTCACAAAGAAAAAATACACTACTTGTAAAAAACAGCAAATGGCTAGCAATTTGATTAAGAGATGTTTTCACAATGTTTTACATTGGTTAGAGACTAGCTTGGCATTTTAGGCTCTGTGAACCAACATGGTGTAGATTTTGAAAATTTGGCGAAAATGATAAACATACATAACTCAACTGTAGAACATGCCAAGATAATACATATTATCATATACCCATGCCCATATTGCTACATCCTAGTGACGTTCAACGTAAAATATCAGCCGTGATATTTCACGGTAAACGTCGAGATATGCACGATGAACGTCATCAGTTTTAGAGTTTTCCCGAACTACATTAGCAGTTTGTTGGTAAACAACGTAAACAACAAAATGGCTGCCGCTCCCCGCCTGCGAAGCGATGTCGCCGACGTAAAAACTTGGAGGGCTTCGAGGAACACGGGTATTTCTGGTTGCAAAATACGGAAATATCACGTTGAGTCTTGAAATGTTTTCCTTGGTATTTTTTTGGCCAAGTTCTAGCAAACATTCTGCCGTTCGCACGGCGCCGGCACTGTGCACGGTCTCCACCGAACAGGTAGTGAGCGCGTGGCGTGACAGCGATGTCGCGCGCGCGACGACTGTTGACATGGCAACTCTAAAGGTAAACTAACAAAATGGCGTCCCCTCTCTGCGCGAGCTCCGTGCCGTACGACGATCGAAATCAGGATAGATTTAAAGCTGAGCAGTTTTTTATCGTGTAATAGCATATTGCACCTTAAAATGTTCCTTCTGTATGACGATTTTTGTATCCCGGTGTCTTCTTCTTGGGTTTCATTGAGATATGGACGACTTGCAGCGATGTCGCGCGTGATGTTAACATCTTCGTTGTATACTTTATGAATGAAGCCTGTTCACATAAACATTCTGATAACATTTCAAGACTCAACGTGATATTTCCGTATTTTGCAACCAGGCGTAATAAAGTAAAGCCTCAAAATTAAAGGTTTTTCGTTCTATTAGTAAAATTCCCTAAAATTATGGGCATGGGTATATGATAAATCGGTTATTACCCAATATCGCCTGTTCTTGTGTCGTATCAGCATTCGTGTCATTTGTGCTGCGTCAGACACTCGACTTGGTCTCGTGTCTGACGCAGCACAAATGACACTCATGCTGATACGACACAGGAACAGGCGATATTGGGTAATAACCTCTAAGAATGAATTCCAAAAGAAATAAATACCAGTGGCGGATTGTAAATTTGTCAAAAGCTATTCAAGCAAAGTTTAACTTAAAACAAGAAACAGCTGCTATGGCCCTATGTGTGTCCAGTTTGGAGTTCATACGATATTTACAGTTTCTACTCAACTTTCAAATCAATAGCATAATGCAAGTTGGTATTTTGGTACACGGTGTCTGAAAGTATGGTGTAATACTGGACTAGCAATATGTACATCCATTGTTGCAAGTTTCTTATTTACTAACACTGCTGGCTACAAAGAAAACAGAAAATTATGAAACAGAAAATTATGAGTAGTTTGTTGTCTTTGGTCATTGCTTAAGTACTCCACAATCTCTCTTTAAAATGTTTTCCAATAACAATCTTTTCTCTTAATTATCATCACCCACTTCATCAGTCACTATGAAGCTTTCCATCATTGCATCAAAATCTGTTCTTTCTTCATCACCACTCATGTTGGGTTCATCATTATCATCATAGTCATCACCCGTTTCATCTAATGTTAGCAGTGTGCTCTCATCAAATGGGGGCTCTCCTAAATATTCTTCATTGCCTGATACACAACTTTCTGAAGCTTCTGAAATCTTGTTCTTACTATCCTCTTTTTCCTCCTCGTCTTTTTGGTCATCACTGCCTATCTCATCACTTTTACATTCATTGTCATCAGACTGTATGTTGTTTTCTTTAACTGTTGCTGGCACCTGTGCATTTCTTACACAAGTTCCGTCTTCAGTTGTTGATAAAACTCTCTCATCACTTCCCAACTTCATTGTATTTTCACTACAAATATCCCCCTTAGAGATCATGTCAACAGGATGTTCACTACCCTCACTTTGTTGCTCCTCTTTTTCTTTCACCTCCACTTCTACTTCCTCTTCTTCTAATACCTCTTCTTTCTCTACTTCCTGTTCCCCCTCCTCTTCCTCGATCTCCTCCTCCTGCTCCTCTTCTACCACCTCTTCCTCTATCTCGTGTTTTTCCTCCTCTTCTGTCACCTCCTCCTGCAGCACCTCTTCTTCCTCTAGCTCTTCTCCCACCTCATTTTCCTCTATATCCTGTTCCCCATCTTCCTCTACCTCCTCTTGTTCCTCTACTTCCTGTTCTCCTTCCTCAGCTTCTACTTCCTCTTCTTCTGCTGCCTCTTCTTCTTCCTCCTGTTTCCCCTCTTCTTCCTCTATTTCCTTGTCTTCTTCCTCCTCATCTATATCTTCTTCATCTTTATCCCCATCATCAACTAATGCAGCATTGTCAATTTCACCATCCACAACCTCTCTATCATCTTCTTCATTCTGTTCCTTATCATCTGTGTTTTCATAATCTCCATTTTCATCATCACAATCACTGTTATCTTCTACCTTAACCCCTTCATCATCTCCATCTTCTTCCTCTTTCCTCTTATCCTCTTTCTCCTCCCCCTCCTTGCCTTCTACACCATCAGACTTCATTTCCTGTTCCTCACTTTCTATTTCTTTATCATCTCCACCATCTTCTTCCTCTTTCCTCTCATCCTCTTTCTCCTCCTCCTCCCCTTTTTCAGCATCAGACTCCATTTCCTGTTTCTCACTTTCAATTTCTTCATCTTCCTGAGTTGCTATCTCCCTATCATCTTCAATATCAACACCATCATCATCATCATTTACAGCAACTCCTTCCTCATGCTGTTCTTCCTCATCACCCTCCACTTCTGCCTCCTCTACCTCCTCTTCATCAGCTTTCTTCTCACCCTCCTCATTGCCCTCAGTGGACACAACCTCTTCCTCTGAGCCATGTCCTTGTTCCTCATATTCTTCTTCTTCCAATTCTGCCTCCTGATTATCTCCATCACTGTCCAGTAACAGGGCTTCTTCATCTACATCACTTCCCATTTCCATGTCCATCCCTTCAACTTCTTCTCCATCTTTCTCATCATCCTCAACATCTAAAGCACTGTCTCCTCCTGCAAACTCAACTTTCTCATCAATATTTTCACTTTGTTCTCGTTCATCACCATCTTCTTCTCTTCTTTGGTTTTCTGATTTTGCATCCTTATCATTATCTTCACCTTTATATTCATCCCCAAGATTGCTCTCCTCAACATCCTCCTCAGTCACATCACCACCTTCTTCCTCTGCAAATTCTTCATCACCAACATCATAACCATCACTTTCACCACTTTTATCATCATAATCATAATCATCATCATCTTCCCCGCCATGTTTCTCATGCCTATCACCCATATCAGAGTGTGCCCCATCATCCATCTCTTCCATGGCAACTGTATCTGTTTCCTTGGCGACAGCGATATCCTTTTCCTTGTTTCCACTGACAGGAGGAATGCTGCTGTCTCCACTGTGTTCTGCAGTCTCACTTTTGTCTTTATTGTTACCTGGCGTTGATTCTTTGGCATGTGGGGTGAAATCCTTAGCTTTGGCCTCCCTACCACTGACTGCATTATTTTCTTGCTCTGATTTCCACCTCTGAGCATCCTCAGATTTGTAGAAGCTGTCAACAGACTTAACAATGGCGTTCATACAGACCCTGGTGGAAATATGGGTTGAACTATTCACATGATATCCATATGCCTGGAAACAAGACAGATCACAATCACATGAAGCTAGACTGTATCTTCTAGGGTTTGATTAATTCTTTGACCTAATGATACAGTTTGCAGGAATTTCACAATTCAATTGTAAGGCAGAGATGACTTTTAACATTTGAAACCTTATTGTCTGCTGACCTTTGACCCTACGCTTTGCAACCAAAGTAAATGAAAATGTTGATGTCACAACTTGAGATTTGTAAATCAAGCCTACACTATTGAGAACCAGAACATGGTTACAAATGTCGCCATGGGGCACAGGGAAAAAATCAGTTGGTGTTAAGATTTTACATGATGTAATGAAGAATTTCGAATCAATATTTTGAACAATTTTCATTTCATATTTTCTCCACTCTTACATTGAATACAAGAACAAAATGATGCTGCACCATCCAAAACATCATGTGACAGTTGTATAACCAAACCATGTAACCATGTGTTTGACCGCATTTAGAAATACACATATCTCTATGCATGCTATTCATGCACATGGTTTTGTTTGTACCATGGCTCATTCAAATTCTGGATTTAACCCATTCACGCCATGTATTTAAAGTCCTCGCAATGTCATATATCATCATATTTATACGATACTTATAATTGAAATTATAATTTCTGCCTCTCTTGCATTATTAGCATCTGTTTTTATCATTTTACAGAACAAGTGTAGGTTGGAGCAGATCTCACCAATTCAGGATGCTTACCTGCTCTGTAATGAACTGTCTAATACAAATCTTGCATATCCACTTCTTAACATTCTGTGCATCTGATGTGATCTCCTTCATACATTCCCTTTGTTTCTGATAAAACAAATAAATATATAAACAAGTTTGTAAAATGAACAAAAAATAGCGTCAATGATACAATGCTAATATTTGGTTACATGTGGCAAGACAGAGAGAGTGTATACACAAGATTTAATAGCCTCTATGAACCTTAGCTTGTGATATTCATAGTCAAGTCCATACAAACAAATTTTGATGCCCTTTCCATTGAAGTATGAAATGGTTGACAACTGTTGCAACCGTTGAACACAACACACTCACACAATACCATGCAACCTAGTACATAATTAGTGATACAATATGCCATGCCAAAGTAAAGGTCTCCTCTTATAATATAGTATTGCATAGAATTGATGTAGACAATATTTAGTCTCTCTAAGGCCTATGGTTGCACAATCAGAGATTTTTATTACACATGTAACATGTCACTCACAATGACATAGTCCCCCTTGTCATTGGGAATTGACTTGACTATAAAGTTTCAAAGCAATCCAACAAGAACTGTGGGAGAAAATGTGGTTACAGAGTTTAAACAATTTACAGGATGTTCCCTTTTTTCACCTCATTTACATATTTTTGACACTGACATGTTCATTTGAACAAATTCACATCTGCACCCCTTTGTGCACCTGTACACCAAATTATAAGATGGTAGGTGCTGCTGTTTGGGAGTTTTTGATATGGACGGACATACATCTGCATATACCAACATACATACATATATACACACAGACGCATTTAGCTCTCTCTTTGGTATATATACGTATACCTATATATGTATACCAAATATACCAAATGTGATATATATTCATATATCAAATGTGAGCTTAAAATAAAGATGTAATTTCACTGAGAGTTATTATACGCAAAGTATCAACGTGATAATCTTCATTAGTTCAAATTCAGTTGATGGAATTCGTGTTGTGAAGAAATACTGCCCTGCAATATTCTAATCACAAAGAAATCCCAATTTTGTAAAAGTAAGGAATTACATTTAGCTTTGTCAATACCAGCGCATTTTGTGTTCTGCACATCTACAAATCCCCTGGCAATAAAACTGCAATAAATGTATTTCCTTCAGACCCATAATGAACTCAAGCAAATTTTACACTCCTTAATGCACTGGGCTTTGCCTTTACATTATGTCATGCAAAGTTTGAAGTTTGCTTTCATCATTTGTGGATCAGGAGGGGGGTACATTATTGCTTAGTGCTATATATTTTTTTAATTACATACCTTAATTCACTTTTGCATACTACTAAATTTTTGCAGAGAAGTAAAGTTAGTTGCACTGACATGACAAAAGAATGATTTCACAGTTTTGGTTTACAAATAGATTGATTGCATGGAAAGACCAGCATGGAATTCCCCTAAAAAACAATTGCGATTAAAGACAAATATTCACCTGTAACCAATTCCTGACTCTCTTCATGTCTCTATTTCTGACAGCCTCCATCACCATGACAACAGTTTTGCAGCCATATTGAATTCTTTGGTGCATGATATGGGTACGGTAATCTTTGTCGCATTTCTGAAACCAAAATGTAAATGTCAGCGAATTTGCATAACAGTACAAGTGTAACATCACAAACCTGCAACTGTAACCGGTTTTAATATTATGAGTATTTTTGCAGCCAGAAGCTCATTTCTCATGGACCATTAAAAATATGGGAAATATGCTGATATTTACTCTATGTTGGTACTTGTCTCATTCTGTCTTTCAATATACCACTGACCACCAGATAAAAATTTGTGTAGTTTTGCAGTCATAACCTCATTTGCATCAGCAAACATAATTTGTCACAGTTTTAATTCAAATCTTTATTATAGTGCTTCTTCTTTGTGTTTAATGTCTGATTATGTAGGAATAAATAGACTGCCAAAAAATGTCGTCAAATTTGATAATCTCCAGCAAGCAAAGCATACAAAGACAACAAACACCAAAAAGTCTGTTTCTTGTATACAGTAACAATAAATCATTAATTTTCAAGGGATTTAATTTCACTATTTTGATGTTTGAGACATTTCACTGTGATTTTAAAACAATTGTAAAGCAATAGAGTCTTAATGTTATTTGACATTTTCACTGGGATTTTAAATCACTAATTTTCTTTGTAAAGCAATAGAGTCTTATTGCTATTCTACATTTTCACTGGGATTTAACTCAGCAGATTTTAGGTTTCAGCAAAAAAAGCAAAATTAAATCAAAATACTGCTTTTACCATACTAGGTACAACATTCAAAGATAAAGCTGTGATTCTAATCAGCCACAGACTTGTCAATAAATGGATTTATACACACTGATCTAATTTGGTTGCTTTTCATCTGTTGTATCTGATGCATAGCTGTGAACATAGCACCCTTATATGATACACACTACAGTGGGGATACACTCTACTGATATCAAAACATACCAAATCTTGTGTCTTACAAATGGCACAATTCTCTTTTTCAGTCTCCTTATTACGCAATGCAGTCGCGATATCATCCTGTTGAAAAAAAAATGAGTAACTGTTAAAATACGGCAAACATAATTGACTGGTGAACAAATATAAACAAAGATATCGCAATTTGACATCATATATAAAAAATACCGCAATTATACGGTGTCGCTCAAATTTGATCTGAATTGGTACATACCAAAGATCAACAATAAGTGTTATTTCTATCTGTTCAGTGCAGGAAAATTATGCATTGATTTTATGACAATTTCTGCACAGTACAACCAGAAAAACAACAAGAAATACAACCAGAAAAACAACAAGAAATATTTAAACCAGAAAATTAAGAATGACAAAAGTAAATAAGGTCTGAAACTTTAGGTACTGAAGGTCAACTTTAGCAACATGCATAGCAGAGAATCTTTCTACCATGGATGTACAAAAATAGACATCCATATGGTTTCAGCAGATCTGTTAATATGTCACAGTTCATAAACAATGACAGGAAATGACAAATTAGCTGTTTCAGTTACTGCTATCACTCCCAAACATAATAGGTACCCTGCATACAAATGGGTTAAAGTTCACTGCCACCACTCCAGCACACTTGCAGTATTTCCCTTTTTCTTACCTCATTTGCACATTTTTCACACTGATGTGTTAATTTGAACAAATTCACATCTCAACCCCTACATCTACCTGTACACCAAACACTGAGATGGTAGCTTTGGTGGTATGGGAGCCTTTGTGTGTGACGGACATACATCCGCACATACCCACAAATATACAGACACAGACGCCACTCAGACTCATCATATAAGCTCTTTTTGGTATTTATATACAAAACCAAATATGAGCTAAAAACACTTGTTTTCATCATTTGACAATTCCCTGGGTAGACCAATACACAGCAATGTTGAGAAGAAAAATAAAATGTCCCTGGGAAAATGACATTTTTCTTTTTAAATTTCAGATGACATTACAGGATGCATGACTGAACGACAGAGATGAACAGACAGATAAAATGGCCATTATGCAGAGCTTATGAAGAGTTCCAAAGACTCCATCATCGCGTTTCCAAGGTATCTCAAATTAGTCTGATGGAAATTACAATTCATTAGTAAATTAGACTACACTCTTTAAATAAAGTGTAATAATAATAATCATCATCATCTCCATTTACTGATATTTGAAACATTGTACATCACATGCACACAGGAGGGTTTACCCAGCATAGATCACATAATAGTGTCGAGAATTGGTTGGCGAAGAAAGGAATACTTACAGCAGCTTTTTGTGATCCAGTCCTTGTGGATGCTTGGGAAAATCCTTCGATGACGTCACACATTTCAACCAACCTTGAAAATATGTGCAGCATTTTCTTGTGTAGGTTGAATTCTACGTGTTTTTTCTGCAGATAAGAAATGAAGGATAATACAGGAGATATACACCACATACAAACACAATTGGATGAATTTTTCTCCATGGTTAACATAAAGCAGTTGTTCTATTACCACATCAACTCGAGGCTTGGTAAAATTTTTTCTATTCCTGCCTCATGTAGAGTAGGAAGAATACCACTCAGATGGTAGTTTTCAATCCCTGGCTCTCCTTTGTTCTCATTTAAAAATCATATCCCGTTCATCAATTTGTTTAGGGATAAAGTACATAAAAACCTTCCCCATTTAAGAATGATTTTCTGTTTTGTTGAAAGATTGGCAAGGCCATCAGAAATTTTGTGTCAGAAGAGTTGAATATATCCTAAGACTTTTTAGTGGAAAGTATGACAGCATGTTGGGATATTATCTGGTCTGTAACGAAATTAAATCTTTTGAAATTGTAATCTATGCAAAGTTTTACAAAGAAATCAAACTGGATTTTTTCCTGTCTTTTAGGTTATGTACTCTTGGTGCTGGAAAAGGGAAAGTTTCACAGGCACTGTATTTTTACTTACAAGCTGCTTTTCTCCTATGTGTACTCTCACACAGCAAACAAGGCAGTATCTGTTACCAAAGTTATAAGTTAATATTTTCTGTCTTCTTGCCTTCAGCGATAGATATGGCAACTCCTACAGAGTCAAAGCATTATTATTATTATTATTATTATTATTATTACAAGTTTAGGGGCTATAAGTATTATATAGAAATCTAAAAACAGTTCATTGAAGCTGTGGGACTTCTGAAAAAAAGGTGTTGTTACTCCTGAATGGTTGCCATGGAAACATCTCACATTAAAATGAGTGTGATTTTTTTGGTGTGCTAACCAGAAAACCCCTTATTATCAATTTTTTACATCAATTAATAGTTCTTTAATAGGAATTAGGGAAAAAGTAACATTTTCAATCCCAAAATAGTTACTATGGCAACTCGAAACATTAAAATAAGTCTGGCATTTGTGTTCTCTGACCCGAACTTCCCCACTAGATAATTTTCATTTCAATCAAAGTAACTTTTCATGGGATATTAGAAAAACTGAAATTTTCAACACCTAAAATGGTTACCATGGAAACATGGGGCATCAAAATCGATATCATATTTGGTCTTTTCAACCCAAAAAAATACCCTTATGGTGAAATTTTCACGGAAATTGAACCTATTATTATTCGTGTTATTATTTCTATATAATACTTTATTAATTATTAATTATTGTAAACCTTACAGTATGGGAAAAGAGAGTCAGATTTCTAACACCGCTGCACACTCACATTTTTCACAAAATTTTAAAGAACTATCACCATTGCATTTGCAATTGCATGATTCATTGAAAATGTCAAATACAAAGTTATTGACATTAGTCATCTTTTAAAAGTAGAATGCAACTCAGGGACATATATTCAGATTCTCAGACTTTTATCATTTTTTTCTGATCTACAACTTATGGAGGCTTATCATAAAGCTCCTTAAGAGAGAAAAAATATCTGTAGTTTTTCAAAATTTGAAAAAAAAAAAAATTTCCTCCAAGTGTTGACAGAGGGATGGCCACTATTTTGAATTTGCCAGAAAATGTACGAGAATAGCATACTTTCATTGAAGAAAATTTGAGTGAAAGTTTAAATCTTTCATTTTTGAGTCGCATATGACCTCAAGTTGGCCTGAAACTGAATCACTCACACTCAATGGCTACTGTATAACTTCATAATTCACTCTAAAATTATTTTGCGAAACTACACAAACCAATCTTCAAACACAGAATAGTACCATTTCTGTTATTTCAAATAGAAGGCAAACATACCAGTCTCTACAAATTGAATTTCATAAAATTGGGATCAGCTCACACTACAGGGAAACTATACTGACAGAAAGTTCATCTATGACCGGCTCACAGAAACACAGAATACATAAACCAGACTGTCTATAAACAGTACCTGAACTTGGCCTGAAGTAGATGATGGAGCAGCTGTCTTTTGAGGTGATACTGACTTCCTGGCATCTCTCTGCAACATAGTCTCTAGATATTTCAGTGACGTCACCAATACCTGCATTGAACCTACACACAAATCGTGGGCCTTGTCTTGCAGGTGTTTATGGTAATTCTGTAAATGAGCATGTGTGAATATAATTGTGCATAAAGTCAACTCAGTTTACAGTTTAATTGTCACTTGCATTTGCATAATGCATGACCAGTACCTGATCACAATTCGATACAAAATTGTTTGGAGCAGATAGGATTTTGTTTTGGCATCATTTCAAAATATTTACGACTATGATGCCCACTGAGCACAATAGTACGATTAATGTGTTTTAGAAGGAGATTTCACGGGCACTTTACGTGCCTTGATAGAATTCATAGAGTATTACACTGCCTTGCAATACACACAAGTGGCAGCATATTTCTGTACAGTCTCAGCCAATATGAATGTTCATAAGTATGGCACATGCCACTTGATTGTATTTGCATTGACACAGAAAACTGCAGCAAGTATCCCATGTGGCTCAGGGCTTTCACAAAGAGGCAAGAATGTATGATTTATGTCACATCTACAGACAGTCCAAGGATGGCTATAAAACGTGTATATTACATCACACAATCATACAGCTAGACTAAATCTCATTATATGACAAACATATATCTAATACACATCATTCGAAAGCATCAAAAATTATTTTTAATGATACATTGTTGGATCTGGGAACAGGGAGCTTGACACCTACCGGGCTACTATCACAGATGATATCACATACTGCGCACACCCAATCCACTTCTGTGTTGGCCTCCAACTTCAGCTTGTACTCATATTTCTGTTTAAAAGGATGGTAAAGGAAAGAGTTGTGATAGGAAAATACACTTTTGCAACCACATTGAAATTTGATGGCCAGGGTCAATTGACATATTCTACAAGTACTCATACATATATCAATTGCTTCTAAGGACACATTTTTTTTCATTAACCCTTTTCCTGCCAGACAGTATTAAGACTATTACTTCCCCATCAGCCAAGTCAGTAAAAAACAGTATTGAGCCCAAACATGACGTATTTTCACCCGCTTGGCTTGGTATGTTATAGCATCTTTAGTCCAAAAAATTCAAGTTTACAGTATTTATGTTTTCAACAGCCTTCAAATGTACAGTATTATGTTAAAATACACCGTATGGAATATGTTGTGTTTCATTAATTTTAACCATCTTGACCTGGTGGTGAAATATGGACTTGGCAGGAAAAGGGTTAACAAACCCAATTAAGGTAGTAGGCACCTCAAAAGCGAAAGACTTACACTTTTGTTCAAACTTTTCTGAATAGAACTTTCAACTATTCTCTTAACAAATCAACAATAAAAATTGGGGGTCACCATGTAAAGTTTGGAACTAGCGAAACAAATAACCCAACATTCAAAATTAAAAATGGCCACCACTCCACTGTTAACTCTATAGGGAAAAATTAAATTTTTGGATTTTCGAAAAAATTAAAGCTGTACATTGGATTTTCTTTCTTCAAGAGCTTTAAAATGAGCTCCTGCAAGTGGTAGATCAGAAAAGACTTGTAGAAATTGGAGTCCAACTATCTATCCCTGAAGCGCGTTCTACCTTAACATGGCTGAGTAAAAATTATGAGAACCTTGACTGAAATCACTGATATGGTGACACAAACTTACAACCATAATGGTGAACTCATTACCATCACAATGTTACTGAAAGCATAATGATCTACAACTAGGGACGATAAACTGTACCTTCACTAACCATAGACAGTCGAGAAACAGGATGGGAAGCTGCGGTATTTCCTTTGAATGAAGTATGCTGGAATAAATTAAGTTGGATTTGCATACCCTTTGATAAAGAAATCCAATTACCATCCAACTGTTGTACCGGTACAGTCTTGCAAAACATGCTTGCAGGCCTTATTACATTCAGTGTGTCCTAAACACACCTTTTTCATAGCAGAGAATAATCCCATTCACAAGGAAAGCAATGTTACTTTGTCGCACCAAGGAATAAGTCAATCTTTAGGATAACGGAATCCGACCTCAATTGGAAAGACAACTTTACGCTGAAAATAAGTTCAATGAAGTTTTCTTCACTGCGAACTACGGACCGTCAAGCAGTGGCTATCGTCCAGCTGATAATTATGCAACAAGTCATCGTTGATGACACAGTCCCCACTTATTAATGGGTACTTTGATTACATGTCCTCAGAGAGGATAGAGTCCTCTTCTTTAGGTCTGTGATAAAAATACTTTTGAATAAATTCGCTTGATACATGTCTGAGTTGTAGTTCAGGACATGAAAAATCGTAATAAAATGGCCACATGTCGGCCATATTGGATCGTATCACAAAACAAATCGATGTGCATATGTATGACATAGGTCAATGTCCTTGTACCAAGTTTGAATAAAATCCGTTGAGATATGCCTGAGTTATGGCTCTGTACATGAAAAAATCGTAACAAAATGGCCGCACGGCAGCCATATTGGATCGTATCACATGAAAAATTGACGTGCATATCTATGACATTGGTCAATGTCCTTGTACCAACTTTGAATAAAATCAGTTGAAACATGCCTGAGTAATGGCTCTGTACATGAAAAAATCGTAATAAAATGGCCGCCTGGCGGCCATATTGAATCGTATCACAAAATAAATCGACGTGAATATGTATGACATAGGTCAATGTCCTTGTACAAAGTTTGAATAAAATCGGTTGAGATATGCCTGAATTATGGCTCTGTACATGAAAAAATCGTAACAAAATGGCCGCCGGCGGCCATATTGGATCGTATCACAAAACAAATTGATGTGCATATCTATGACATTGGTCAATGTCTTGTACCAGCTTTGAATAAAATCAGTTGAAACATGTCTGAGTTATGGCTCTGTACATGAAAAAATCATAATAAAATGGCCGCCTGGCAGCCATATTGGATCGTATCAAAAAACAAATTGACGTGCATCTGTATGACATATGAAGTAATCCTTGTACCAAGTTTGAATGAAATCGCTCCAGGCATCTCTGAGATATCTGCGTGAACGGACGGACGGACGCACGGACGGACGCACGCACACACGCACGGACATGACCAAACCTATAAGTCCCCCCGGACGGTGTCCGTGGGGACTAAAAATCGATTCACACTTTCTAATTATTCCAAAAGAGATCTTTCGTCGCTTCTTCAGAGTTCTTTCGTTCTTTGCGGTAGCTTACCATCCTACTTTCTAGACTGTCTATGCACTAACATAACAATTTATGACTTGGACATAACAGTGTACCTTCACTAACTGTGATATCTTCTCAACATCTTCATGTTTCACAGCATTCTTCACAGTTACAATGATCTCAGACATCTGTTTTGTAACCACATGCTGTGTGCCTTGTTTATGTTGCTGAATTTCATGCTGACATTTTATGACAAAGGCAAAGTGGTTGACCAAGATGAGAAAAGCGAAATAAGAATGTCAATATTAAAACTGAAAAAGAAGTTTTGAAGTTTCCTACATCATTACATCTTTATCTTGATAGTTAATATAATATAATAATATAATTCATATAAACTTCAGTATATTATGACTGATATGTAGTGAAAGAATAGCAATAGTTTACAGAGGGTTCAACATTCACTGAAGAATCTTTTATCAGAAATTAGCAAGTTAATGTAGCCTGCAAATTAGCAAGTCAATGTAGGTTGTAAATTAGTGAGTAAATGTAACACGTACATTAGCAAGTTAATGTTGCCCAAATTAGCGAGTTAATGTAGACCGCAAATTATCAAGTTAATTTTGACAAAAATTATCAAGTTAATTGAAACTGTAAATTCGTAAGTTGATCAATTATGTAAATTTGCAAATTAACGTAGATCATTAACTAGTGAGCTAATATTGCCTGCAAATTAGCAAAGTAAATGTAGCTTGCATATTAGCAAGTCAATATATGCTACAAATAAGCAAGTTAATGTAGCCTGCAAATTAGCAAGTCATAGTAGTCTAAAAATTAGCAAATTAATGTAGAATGTAAATTAGCAAGTTAATGTAGAATGCAAATTTGCAAGTAAATGTAGCCTGCTAATTAGCAAGTAAATGTAGCCTGCTAATTAGCAAGTCAATGTTGCCTGCAAATTAGCAAGTAAATGTAGCCTGCTAATTAGCAAGTCAATGTTGCCTGCAAATTAGCGAGTTTATTTAGACAACAAATTAACAAGTTAATTTAGACTGCAAATTAACAAGTTGATACAGATTACAAATTTGCAAGATAATTTAGATCGGAAAGTAGCAAAATAATTTAGATTGCAAATTAGTAAGTGAATTTAAACTGCTAATTAGCAAATTAACGTGGCACGCTAATTAACAAGTTAACATAGCCTGCAAATTGGCAAGTTAATATCGCCTGCATCTGGCAAATAAAATGAATCTTTAAGCAGGCATTCTTTCATAATCATGATCAAAAGACTGACTATTTCTCTGTCTGAGACAAAGTCAGTGTCAACTGTCTGGGATATTTGGATGCAGTATGCCTGTGGTACTTTATACTAACACTGTTATAGACAGATCAATTTGCTACAGTTACTCTCTGTTAAAGGGAGGGATCATCGGAACTCTGCTCAAAGGTTGCCAGGGACACCCACGACAGATGTACACACTGTAACAAGGGTATGTTAACAATATTGTAAACTTTAGATGTAACAGCTATGATGATGTAGATATCTTGCATGAAATACATGGTTTGTACACATGCTCAGTTCCAACGACAGCTTCCTTAAAAACTACAGTAACTGTAACTTCTGATGTATTTTAATATATCTTTGTTGAGTCTGCAAATTTCAGTTTCCTGTACACCTCCTAGAATAATGTTTTAAAGACTAGACTTCAAATTGTCCATTAGTATGCATTTGCAGAAAGTTAAACATTAGTATTGACAGATAAGTGAATCTTATAATCTGGTAAACAACTCATCTTCAAATCGTAAACTTGCAGCTTACCGTAAAAGGATACTAATTTAACCGTTCTATTAATTCGACCACCCTATTTTTTTCTCAAAACGTAATTTTATTTTTTTAGCCTTATCAGTTTGACCACTGATGGAAATTTAGTCTTTCTCAATCTCTAATAATTTGACAAACCAATCATGACAAACTGTTTTGAACATTTTATTTTTGATAAAATACACAGCATAATACAATGTACAGCACTGAATATCTAAATAGGGAGTTTAAAGAACGCCATCCAAGATGGTAAGCATATCACTTATGAACCGTCAAAAATTGAAATCCCAAATAATATGACCATTTATTTTGGCTTTGTTAATCCACTAATAATTCAGCAATCTAAAATCATTATTTTTTCTGGTCGAACTGATATGGTTTTTACAATGTGTAAAAATTGTTAAGAGTTGTTTTGGCAAGGCGAACTCTTTGCATTTCCACATACCGGTATATTGAGGTGAAAAGGAAGGTTTACCAGTTTTATAAAATATAACTATCTCAAATGTTATCAAAGCCATTGTCCCTTTAATGACGGATCATATCCAGTATTCATATCCTTATTACAAACATCATATCCAGTATTCATATAATTAACATACCTTTGTCTTATATTTACATATGTAACATTTTTTACCCAACACTCCATTATACAAGTTGCTCTCTACTTGAGCCTGTAAGTACAACACAATATTCATATTCAAGGTCATTTTGTACTGAAACCTTTGTGACAGACGGGGAGGGCCCGATGGACTATAATTAAGGGGTCACCATGAAATTTTGTCATAAGTAAACAAATTATCTGAAAGTTGCCGATATTTGAAATTCAAAATCACTGCTGCCCCTTTTTTAACTCTATAGGAAAGATTCAATTGGTGATTTTAACAAAAGCAAGATGGTGAAAAGTTCATTTTCTCCCAACAGTTCATAATGAATCCACAAAAGCACTACATCATCAAACTTTCATAAAAGTCTGAAAGCCTGAATATCTGTCTCTGACAAGCCTTCTACCTTAAAATGACATTTGTTACATGAAAGACAGAAACACATCCTATACAAGCACATGTCTTGGTGAACTCTACAAGCATTTCTGCTTATTGTTCCACTACTGTTTTTGAATTCAGACAGGGCACAATTATCACTCAATAGCTTAGGATAACATTCTTTAACCCTGATAACTTTGACCCCTGTGACCCCAGGAGCTTAACCCTGAACAAAGTTCAAAGGTTGAGGTCAACTACAGATACTTACTGCTCTGGTGAACCCATCATTTCTCAGGTCCTGCTTTGCAAGGCGTGCAATAATGTCCAAAACCTCAAGGATTTTGTCAAATATTGTCATCATAGAGTCTGTCAGCTTTGGCATTGTATTTTCCTGAAAGGAAGATCAACCATTTTAGAGCAATCTCTTCACAACACCATTGTAAAATTATATTAGATATAGCTATTTTACTCACAATGAACAACAAAAAGCAAATGACACACTGTTAATTACTATTATTGCATTGAAGTTCATAACACTGGCTTCTGTAGGTATAAATCACGACAGATTTTATCTTCTTGGTTTTGCCTATTTTCATTGCTGTTGTTTGCAGTTGGATCACATTTTTTTTACTTTTTAGAGGGCCTTGCTAGCCAAAGTGACAGTTTTGTCATTTTCGAATTGATAACGTCCAAAGAATTATCAGAACTACACACGAATTTTTTAAAATTCCATGTCTAGAAGACAGCATGCGGCTAAATTGAACACATTTCCACAGCTTAACATTTGTGTATGATTAATGAAAGCAAGTTCAGCATATATATGTGAATGCTTCATGAACTACACCACACCTTCTTGGGTCAAGAAAATTGTAACATCTTAGTTCAGTTATCAAACCACCCTTTTTTAAATGGCGGCAATTTAGCAGAGCATTATCTAAATTGTACATAAATATTTATTTTTGCATATTGATGACAGAACAAGTAATTTTTGCATACTGATGAACGAACAATTACATCATTTGCAAAGAACGCAATTGGTATACCTGAAGAAGGTTTTTGTATTAATCAGTTCTCATCCAAGGGTTCCTGTCATAATGAATAAATACAAGCATACCCCCTAGGATAATGTTTGATTGCAACATAGCTTAGCACGGATCAAATGTTTTCCAGTCTTGAAAACAGGAATGCAACTTACGAATACGGCAGCAACTTCATCCTCATATCTCTTTCTGGCGCCCTCTTGGGTGAAATCCAATCTGTACACCTTCCAGTACTGACGTATAGCCTGCAAAATACTCTCCTTGCAGACTGTCCGTATCACATGATGACGGGACAAAGACATGTGCATTTCATGCATCTGTAAAGAGAAAATACAAAATCAACTGTGTGAGTGTATGTGTGTGCACATATATATATATATATATATATATATATATATATATATATATATATATATATATATATATATATATATATATATATATATATATATATATGGAAGCACAGCTGACAATCTTGTCATTTCTTTTAAAATTGTGAATGGATTACCAACTTTCTATGACTTTCAAAGACTCCATATCATTTTAAAGGACTTTTCAAGGCCTTTATAAGAGGTTTAAAACTTCACAGACTTTCAAGGAGTGTACGAACTCTGTGTACACTGATTGCCATAATTATGGGGTGAGTTAAAAAGTTGTAAGACACAAAACCAAATGACAGAAACACACATCCACTACAAATGCAAAATACAGAAAATAAACAAAAATAAATAAACTTCTTACCATCTTATCTTCATTGTCTAAATCACATACTGAACAATACCATGGTCTCTCTTTATCAACTCTCAAACTAAGTCTTTCATCATATTCCTGTATACAAGGAAAGCAAAAAGCAGAGTTTTTGAGGTTCTATTTCTGTTTGCTCCTCTTCAAATGACTATTAAGCACTTCAGTTTTTACATTTTATGTTTATCATGTATGGCACCACATGTTACTTCTATGAACTAACTTGCTGTCAAATAAGTACATGATGTTGTACTGTTGAAATCAGTACCTGCATTGATATTAAAAATCCTCATTGCATCACAGGTTTCAGCAGTTAGGAACATGCTGGCATAACAGCATGATGATAAATGCCATGAACACATAAACAGGCCAATGTATAGAGGCTACGCATACATAGCTGATTGGTAAATCTGATTTTTCATTGCAGCTTAAGGAGTCTCTGTGTAGCTGCTCGGCTGGTTTTTAATCATTTCACCAATGTGGTTTGAACCAATCCCATTGTTTCTATCGTGAAGTTAGACCTCTAAACAGGGTAATGGGTTGAAAGGGTTAAATGATTCAATAATGTCAATTATTTACAGTCAACCAATAAGCTATAAGCTTCTGAGATGCTACACATTGCCAGAAGGACGTATGTGATAGTGATCAAGGCTTGACTTCAGTTTAGGAACAGAAGAATAAGATACCTGTTGCAGCGATATCACAGATGCCACATCATTCTGCTGACATGCATTTTTCATTTTGATGACAGCTTTGCTTGCATCTTGAATTTGTTCATGGCTAATGCTCTTCAAGTGCACTTCATATGCCTAGAATTGAAAACACCATTGAAACTTATAAGATCTGTGTATGCATTTACTGAAATATTGTTACAGATGATAGTTATTAAGATCACTAATTTTTCACAATTAGTTCAGTGTCTTTACATACACTTAAAAAGACTGCTTTGTCATTTTTGAAAAGTCTGTTTCCTTCAAGACTCATCTACTAAATATTTAAAGTATAAATTATCATGAAATGCAGCAGAAATTTAGAAACACAGCGTGTTATTGCAAGATATTTGTAGTCACAAAAACATTTCTTGTTTATTTTGTACCATTTTTGTCTAGCAATGGTTTTTCCTGTTAAGATTGTCTTTCATAATTAAGAACAGTTGGTACTTTTGGCAAGTTTGTACTTATGCTAGGCCCAGTAAAACTAAACTCACCGTTCCAGTTAACATAGAATGCACCTCGTGGACAGATAGTAGGACTCTCAAACTTTTACAACTCTTTTCTGATCTACCACTTGTAGGAGTTCATTTTAAAGCTCTTGGTGTGACAAAATTATTAATCATCTTAGTTTTTTGAAAATTACAATTTTTATTTCTCTCTCCAGAGTTAACTCTTTGAGTGCTACAATCTTTCCAACCAAAATTTTAGTGCAACATTTATACCAAATTTTATGAATTTTTTGTAATTCTTTTGAAAATTTTGGACCAAATGGATAGCACTTTACACAGATTCCAGTTTTAGGTCAAAATTTTGGGAAAAATCTGAAAAAATATTGTCTGGGTTATATTTTATAAAGGTGACAAAAATAGCGCTGATCGCAAATGACGTCACTGTTCTCTCTCATTAATATGCATAAATAAATATTTGTCCGCATTTTCCGCATAAACGACGAAAATAAAACCTGCGAGTGTTAGAATGGCTATATAGCGTCACACTTATTCGTATGAATTGATGCCTGAGACTAAACGCTGCAATAACAGCCGCGCATACAACGACAAAATTTGTCCAAATTTCAGCATATTTGTCCGAAAGTCGCGCGCGTGCAGCTATATTTAGTAACAAACCCGGAATCGCGATCAACGCTATTGACTTTGGCACTTTAACACGGTTAACATAAATATTGGTAAATCTTGGAGAAATTTGTTTCTCCAGTCCAAAAATTTGCACAGTAACCCCCAATTTAGGCCCCCTACTCCAAGATTTCCAGGAAAACCTCTTTTCAAAGTGTATACTGGTTTGACCCTCATTAATTTCAATGTACAGCTTGGATTATTACATGTAAGAGATAGGGGTGACAATATCAAGTTCACACCTGTTTTCCTGAACTTGTCTCATTACACGCAGCACAATGGTAATCTGTTCTACTTTCAGCGAAGCAAAGCTTTTTCTCCAATTGTGTCTGTAAAACAATCAGAAAATTCCTTTATGCACTCAGAATGTAATGGTTCTACTCTGGAATTAAACGGATACATGGTGTTGTGTAGACTCAATGTGCCTAAGAGCATTGCGAGATAAATGTACAAACAAATCAATGTGTACAAATGCATTTAGGGGAGTACACATATTTCTATGAGTTTGTGTATGTGATCTTGTGTGAACCATAGTCCAGTCCGATTCTGGGTTTCAACTTTTGACAATATAGCGTAAAGCTGTTCAAAGAGCTTGTAGCTCAACCTTTTGATGATTTGTGTCAGTTTCTTTTTCTACTCTTCAATGCATGATTAGTTACATAGCATTCAGTTTAGGTTGTACATCTGTAAAGTGCATTGTTATTGTTGACGAGCAAATTCTGGCCCCATTTAGGGTTAAAATGTAAACAATAACATTACATTTTGCATCTACCAACACTGTGTTGACAAGCTACCATAAATAGTAGGTATTTGAATATCCTCTGAGAGAAAAACAAACACTTGAAATTGACACGCAAAACAAAAATAGTTCAAAAATTCATCAAAAGTTATGGCTACCAACCCTGTAAAAAGAGACTAGAATATAAAAAGTGCAAACATGATGAACACATGGTCACATCCTCCTCATGATAGTAACTAGTGTTTGTCAGAGGATGCCTATATTGGTAAATGTATACCCTAAGATAACCTGGAATTGTTTATATAGCTTAGCATTGGCCCAGTGTTTTTTTCAATTTTATTCAAAAAAGGTTTCAAAAAATCGTTTGTGTGATACCTTTACACAGATATCTAACCCTTCTCTGAATTTTCAGAAGGAATCCTGAACACTGTTTTGGCACTGAACTGACATTAAGACATTTCACGAAATTCCCAGATTGATTCAAACATTCACTAGCCTAACAGAAGTTTGATGCTGACAATTGTATTTCAACCATGCAGTAACCATACTGCAGTAATCAAAACCAGCAATGTATGTTAATAGTGGTTTTATGTTTTCACCTTAGGAAGTAAAGGTTGAAGATGATATGAACTTACTGCTTTAGCAATTGCTGTTTCTTTCTTAGATGTTTCTGACAAACTTAAAATAATTTCTGCCATCTTAGAAACACGGTCCAGCATGTGATGCATCTCCTTGTGTTTTAAGAGCGTCACATGTTCCACAGGCTGGTGATGAATAGAAGATACAATTGATAAATGTCATGAAATAATATATGAAGCAATGATTAATATCTCTCTCTCTCTCTCTCTCTCTCTCTCTCTCTCTTTCCCTCCAATGATCACAGTCGTTTGCTTTGAAGCACTGGCATGAGATGAACTAGACATATTGTCTAAATCGAGGTGTTGCCAACACTGTCAGGTGCAATTAACAGCTAAGCGGTAACATGAGTCGATCATAAAAGTTGATGATAAAAAAATCAGTGAGTCGATCAAAAAAAAAATCAGCTCTGCAAAAGTTGAAACTTGTTTAGCAGTTAGACAGTTAGACGTAGTCTATACAACACCACCACATATGTCCAAGCACTATCCAAGTCTTATCACTTTGACTGTACATCTGATCTGCTGCAAGACCATGTTTAAACTTTGGTAGAGTTGATTTCTCTGTGGTTGACTGGAATTACTGATCAGCTGATAATTACACCTGACAGTGTTTACAACACCTCGATTTAGACAATGTCTACTTCGCTTAATGCCAATGCTTCAAAGCAAACCACTGTAATCTCTCTCTCTCATTCCCATTGTCAGTTTGGCTCATCTGGGAGCAAAAATCTACTCTTTAAATTGAGATTGTTGTCAAATATTCAGTCTGTTTTCCTTCTTCTTAAATATTCTGAGACTGGCCCTCATCTGACACTAGTCCATATCTTAGACTGGTCCTTGACTGAGACCAGTGACTTACTTTTATCTTTTCTGGGAGTTTTTCAAAACAAATCAGGCAGTATCGTTCTCCTAGATTGTAAGTGAAGGTCTTTTTCAAGCGATTTTCAAGTGACAGTGAAGGTAATGACTCCTAGAAAAGGGAAAAACCAAAATGTGAAATGAATGTTATTAATCAATTTTTATGAGATATTGAATACACTTATCTCAACTATTACCAAGACTTTGCCAGCATTTAAATCATTCTTTTCTCTTCTTGCAAATACAACAGGTCAAAATATAGTTTTTCATGCAAGATCAAGAATGCCAAAATCTTGAACACTTAAGATTTCCTGGCAGTAAATATCTATGAACACTTACTAAGATCTGGTGATATTTTGAGTAATCTTGTAGTAATACTCTAAAATGGTGAACTACTAGGTGAAATTGACTGACATTCTTGATGAAAAAATATTTCAAAATTTCAAACGTTAAATGAATTGAGACTTTCACACAATAAAGATACACTAACACTGACAATAGACTGAAAATCCAATCTGACTGTCTGTGTGGACAAGTACTTTTTAAAATGACCAGTTAAAGGCATTGAAGTGTATGTCTGGTATAGGCAGACAGGTATTATTTCAAACCCTGTACTTCAGCAAATCTTACCAATACTACTGCTTTCGTAGGTTCTGCATTTATTGCTTTGGCTACAGCAGATGGAGCTTTGTTGGACCCTACCACAGGTTGGCCACTTTTCTTTTTGACTGGTTGACCAGCATTTCCTGTGGCAGGCTGGTCAGTTTGACCTTTGACTGGCTGACCAGCATTTCCTGTGGCAGGCTGGTCAGTTTGACCTTTGACTGGCTGACCAGCATTTCCTGTGGCAGGCTGGTCAGTTTGACTTTTGACTGATTGACCAGCATTTCCTGTCGCAGGCTGGTCAATTTGACCTTTGACTGGCTGACCAGCATTTCCTGTAGCAGGCTGCGTTACTTGGGGTTCTGATATCACTTGTTCTGCCTGTGGATGCTTTGCAGGTCTGTCTGATGTCCTGTGTGATAACGTCTCCTCTTTGGCTTTGACAGGTTCACTCTTACCATCTGAGACTTTTGACTCTGTCTCCACCTCTGAACCATCCGCCTCTGTCTTTGTTTCATTGGGTGGAGAGTTTGCGTCACTGCAGTATTGACGCAAAGACTTCAAAACAGTCTCTTTGCAAACTTTCTTTATCACATGATGTTTAGACATAGCTACATGTTGCTCATATGCCTGAAATAGATAACATGACATTAGTCAGACCAGTATTATTTTCAGACAAATTGCCATTACTTTGCGTCGTGCAACAACATGTATTATCCTGGTTGATAAACTACATAAACCTACAGCCTTCACACAAGTTATAAAATTGAAAGAATTAACGTTATCATTCTTTCTGCAAGATTTGCCTGCCCTTTTGATGATCAACAATACTGCTCCTGAGCGAGTGAACACTTTCACAAATCAAAGCATTAAATCTGATTGTAGGTTTACAAATATTACAAGAACTTACAATTTTTTGACCACATTCAAACTTGCATAGTAAACAAAACCATGTTTCTTGTTCATCACTAGCACTCAACACTTCTTCATATGTCTGAAAGGAATGAACAAAAGATAATGTTTTAGAGCTTCCCTGAAATAATGACAAATGGTTAAAACGATGATTTCACTGGAAACACAAAACTCTGCATAAAGACATTTAAAAACCATTCTACTGTGACAGCTGCACTTCTGTTTTCTAAGTTTTATATTGTGCAAAGCAACTTGGCATTTTAGAATAATGTATCAAATTCAAGAATCATTATCGATTCCTGGTGAGGGACTATACAAAAGATGACATAGTCATTTCAATCTCTATCTGTGCTGACAGTATTGTGTGTATAGAATGATGGTGTGCTACCCTCAGGCTATTTGAAGAAAATTCTTTGTTTGCCGTCCTTGGATTTTCAAAAACCCACCCGCCTGCCGGGGAAAGGACAAAAACACAGAAGAAAAACACTAGTGTATTAACATAAGCTCAATTTTTATTTGCTTTCTTTTTGAAAAATAATATTTTTATTTGTAAAAGTGTTTGTTTTCATAATTTTCTCTGAAAACCTACCAGCACACGGGCGGCAAACAAAGAATTTTATTTAAAGCACCTAACTAGCTTTTACACATTCTCAAAAAATAGCATAAACAAAGCTGTATTTATATTATATTGGTTTTCTGCTGCAGCTAACTTCCACTGTCCATCCCTAATCCTCTAAACAGGTTCTCAATCACCCTTGATTACAATAGCTTTGGACAGAACAACTGTGATGAACACAGTAGGTAGAAATAATAGACTTGACCAGGTGGACAGAAATTCAGACTAAAATTTTATGATGCTTTGCTTGCATCAACCTTTCTAAAGGGATACTGTCATCGGAATGGCACTCAAAGGTTGTATGGGACCTACATAATCAATGCAAACACTGTATCCAAGGTACGATGGAGACTGATGAAAGTTAAAACATGTCTGTCATACTCATAGTCTACATCGTATAATTACAGCTATGATGATGAAGTGCATCTAGATATCATGCACAAAATACATTGTTTGTAAAAAAGAAACTAACACAGGCATAGTTCCGACAACTGTTTCCCTTTGACCTACAAAAGCCTTTGTTTGAGAGGCAACATCTGCTTTACAAACCAATATTTGTATAAACGAGGTTCAGAAAATGATTACCTGTACCAACTGTTCAACTGGAGACATGTTTTCAGTTTCCACCGCAGTTTTCACTGTTACCACGGCTTCATAAGCTTCTTTCACTTCAACATGGCCGACAGTCCTCAAATGAGTCTCGTAAGCCTATAACCAAAGCAAGTTGACATTTCAGTATCATTGGACACAAAATCAAACAACACTAGCACACAGCCAAGTGACATTGGCTGTCATTGGGTGAGGGATGTAGAAAGTTGCCAGCAGACGGCAAAAACGACAAGCTACCAACTAAAATGTGCCAACTGTGGAAATTATCAGTTAACTCAAAAATCAGGACATTCTGCACAAATATGGAAATTATCAGTTAACTCAAAAATCAGGACATTCTGCACAAATATTATGTGTTCACACATTACTACAAACCACCTATACTTTTGTTTTTGCCACCCTCGACCAAAATTTTCTTAAAGGGACAAAGTCGGCCATATGAATTATGTTTCACACAAGATACTACTCATATTGTTTGATATGTAGAAAGATACTGAATGAACGGTGACCATGCATATATTCGACCCTGGACAAATTAAATGAAACCATCCAGAAAATGAATTAATGGTCATAACTATGGTTTCATGTATAGTGTCTAAAACCACAGGCGCTCGAAACCGTGCGTGATCTGTGAAATGGAAATCAATAAACTGATCACAAAAACTTTTGTGGTGTCTCCTGTCTGAGGGACCGTGTAGTGATTACCCATAGAGCAAAGCGCGACCAATTTTGTGTTTACGTCAGACGCGAAAGTTCACCCTTCCTGTCAGGCTTTGCCAATCATCGAGTGTACTGTGATCTATAGTGCAGTGTACGTAAATAAGCGTACGCAGCATTCAAAAATGAAATCTGCCGAACAGATATCTACGAATATGAAACCAATAAAGAACTTAACAACGACGACCAGGAAATGTCTCCTAGCTTGATTACTGTCAAATGTCCCTAATTACAAAGATAGCATACGGCAGTTTCTCCTCGGTCTACATATATATAAAGGTGTGAAGGTCCCGGCGACAAAATCGACCTCTCCGTCGTTTAGAAATTTTTAAGGTAAATTTCTCTGTAAAAACTGCAAAATCTAACTCAGAAATCATACTTTCTCTATCGATCAATAAATTTATTTTATGAGACTTACGGGTTATTCTTCTTACTACCACTGTACAACTCTAAATTCGCACAAAACATCTTTGATAAACAAATGTAAAATTGCCCAAAATACGGTTGCGGACAATTCACCTTTGACCTGAGGAGCAGAGACGCTAATCCTGGCCGACACGTCTCACATGACGACTATGTTGACGTCATGCCTGTCGTCTGACAGGTCATAGTCGTCATGTGAGACGAATATATGCACGGTCACCCATTCATTCACTATCCTTCAACATGTCAAACAATATACATAGTATCTCGTATCAAAAAAACTTCATGAAAAATGGCCAACTTTGTCCCTTTAATCTCTCCAGATGCATTTTCACCTCAGGCTTATGATATTTATTGATGAATTACAATTTCTTCAGAGCATGAGATTTGTAATAGCATGTGTCAACCCAGTCAGCATGTTTCAATATACAGGAATGTACATAGCATTCTGAAAATGCTGTAGTTTTAACTTTGCTTGTAGAATTTGACCTGAGAAATAATGATAAGTATCCACTCAGAGATGAATCCAAGTAATTTGTGAATTATAGCCTTAGAGTGTAATAACTCAACAACCAATACTTTCTCCTGAACAAGACAAATGACATGTACATATTAACTCTCCACGGCACAAATACACTAAATTTAGGAAGCCTTGGTTAAAATGAAATTAAGAAATCATTGCCTGTTTGATTGAGAGTACACAGCACTGAAATATATTTGAAGGCATAACATATTGGATATGACATCAACAATACAAAGAGAAATGACGTAACACTTTAAATGCGCTTCAGGGACAGATATTTTGACTCACTAACTTTTACAATTCTTTTCTGATCTACCACTTGTGGGGGTTCATTTTAAAGCTCTTGGTGTAAGAAAACTTTTCAAATGTCTTAGTTTTTCGAAAATCAAAAATTTAGTTTTTCTCTAAAGAGTTAACACAGAGACTGCGGCCATTTTGAATTTCAAATATCGGTAAATTTGGGGTATTTTTTTTTCTCTAGTACCAAAATTTGCACAGTGACCCTCGATTTTTATTCTTGATTTTAAAAGAGACTGGTTGAAAGATTCCTTGAGAAAACTTTGAGCAAAAGCTTAACCCTTTGAGTGCTGTAATTTTTCCCTCCAAAAATTTAATACAACATTTTAACAATTTTCATGAATTTTTTAGTAATAGTTTTGATAATTTTGGATCAAACGGTCATAACTTTTTATTGGCTACAGTTTTTTATCAACATTTTGAGGATAATCTGAAAACAAATTGTCTAGATTTAAAACAAATAGTCTGTGGTATATATTTTTTAAAGGTGACAATAATTGACTTTGGCACTCAAAGGGTTAAGCCTTTCCTTTTTGAAGTGTGAACTACCTTAAGAACATTACCTGTCTCACTGGAAAAGTCATGTTACATAGACAACAAAGTGTATTCTTCTTTGAAACACCACCTTGAGACGTCTTAAATTTCTTTTCAACAACCGCCTGAAAAATTAATCGTAGTAAAATATAATAAGTGGAAGAAAGATGGACTGAGAGAAAAGTTTTGATGCTCGCATCGTGAGAGATCACACAGGTAATGACAGCTATGAACCACAAGTCTTAACACTTTCACCACAATGGTTTGTCCCAAATCCATTGTTTTCTATGGTAAAGTTGGACCTGTATACAGGGAACTGGGGGTGAAAGGGTTAAAGTAGAAAGCACAGATATTCAGACTCTCATACTTATACAGTTCTTTTCCGAGTTGCCTCATGCAGAGGCTCACAAAGCTCTTGGTATCTGAAAAAATTTTGCTGTCTTAGTTTTTTGAAAATCAGAAATTTTAATTTTCCCATAGAGTAACATAGGGATGGTAGCCATTTTGAATTTCAAATATCATTCCATGCCAGGTAGTTTTCTAGTGTCAAACTTTACATGGTGATCCCTGATTTTTATTCTTGATTTAGAAAACGTATGGTTCAAACTTTCATTGAGGAAAGTTCCAGCAAAAATTTGAGTGTTTCACTTCTGAGGTGCATATACTACCTTAAATTGAATTGCAAACAAGTAAAAGTGATCTTACAGCTCTTGATAAGGCCTTTTCCTTTTCCGTGCCTTTGGATAAGGCTTGGATAATTTTCCCCATTTCAGATACTAATATCATGGATTTCTGCATGCATCGATGTCGAATGGAAATTACATGCTTTTCTGGCTGTAAAGAAAACATAGAGAGAGCTTGGCACTGAGCATCCAGCAGATGAACACAACATTGAAGTATATGCTGTTGTATAATTAGGTTACGATTTATTGCAGTGAGTAAGTTGCAATTTGATCACATTTTGAAGAAGAATTGATGCCTAGTCTAGCATGAAACTGGAAGTACTGACAAGTTACAGCTGCCATAAAGCTAGCAAAAATATATATGTAACATAGTAGTGCATGTACAGATTCAGTTCAGTTTGTTATACATCTCAGATGGTAAGATGACTGTTCTTTGACCCTTTGAGTACTAAAATCAATTTTTGTTGTCTTTATAAAATATACACTGATCGATTTTTTTTAGATTTTTGTCACAAATTTGATAAGAAACTGTAGCCAATGAAATCTGACGTCCAAATTACAGAAAAATTCATAAAATTTGGCGAAATTTTACAATATACATGTAATTTTGGTGGGAAAAAATTACAGAACTGAAGGGGTTATATCAAGCTTCTGTCCTTGTACATTTCAGGTTCACGACTGATTGTACACATTTCTTGATTAACAGTGTCAATACAAACTGCAAAGCCATAGTGTATTCACAAGCACTGAGTACGTAGATCAACAAGTAATTATTCATTATCAATGGAAAAACTTCATTGGTATCTTGCAATATATCAGTACATATTTTGCATCTGATCAATTCAAGTTCAAAGACAAATTAATTATTTTGAAAATTCTATTCAAGTGCCGGATGGTATTGAGTACTTACAGTGTCTTCTGTTGGACTTTCTATAAAGTTTTCACAGCATATCAGGCAGTATTGATGTCCATGTTGGTCTATGAATATAGTCTTCAATCTCTCTTCTATTGACATGGTTAGTATAGGTGAAGGCTGCAAGAAATGTATATACTGAGTTGTTGCCAAAGTTTTCCTAATAAAAAATATGTCTATTTTAGCTAGTATATCTGATAAGCTAATTTAGAGTTAGGGGTTCCCTAACTTAAGATGCAGCTACATGTAATTCAAGCATTTCCCTACATAAACAATGGTTAAAGTGTCTTGGCTAAATTGAGAACCCACTAATTCCAGTGCCCATTTGCCAAATAGCACACAGTTAATACAAAGTGTTTTACAGCACTTTCAAAGTCATGTTGCGACACTTCAGCTTGTCAACACTTACTTTACCTGAGTCATGTCAAAAATTCTTATTTGAAACTGAATTTTGATGTCAAGGGCAACATTTTATCATCAATAACATTGAACGATGCACATCCTGCCTTGTGTACGTAACGTTGAACTTTTAGCATTTCAACATAATTTCACTAATAATGAGAAAATGCACTAGTTTTCATTGACACAAATAATGAAAATATTATTAAAAAAATATTAATATTGAAACTGAAGTTCACTTTAAGAAGGACATGTGCAAGAGTTAATTGTATCAGACGTATTTTCTTCATGTTCAGTTTATTAGGGAAAGCCACTTTTACAGACCATACACCGTACTCTCTCATACCGTATATTTTGATAAAGTCGATGAAAATGACTCTACCTCACCAAACTGAGAGAAGACACAACAAAATCAAACTTTGCGTGTTACCACTTGAGAACACAAACTAAAATGCAACCTGTGTGTGGTCTTGACACAAAGTAATGACAGATGTCAAATTTCTGAGATTGTCAAATACAAGGTTTGTAAGAATGTATCTGTCTATTGAGTAATTTATCAACCAACCTCTTCTACTACAGGATCTGATTTCATTTCTGAAAAAGCTTTGAGTTCAGTCTCACTTCTGTCCCTTTGGAGTTCTTTCTGGCTTTTGTCTTGTTGTTCAAGTGATTCAAGCTGCTTCTTATGTTCATTTGATGTGACATGCAGCTGTGGCTACACAGAAGGGAAGAGCAAAAACAAAAAATGTACGGATAAATGAATAATGAACAAGGCTGGCATTGTCAAAACAACAAATTTGAGAATCAGCAGACTTGGCAAATTGTGACAAATACATGTATCACAAGATTGTGTACAGTATGCTAAGGAAAAAAGTAAAAGCATGAAACTGAATTCATTCATTTCAGAAATAAAACACACGGATACTTTGTATCAAACATGCAGAGAGTCATTTCTAATGATACAAAAGAGTACACAGACATGTATTCACTAACAAGAAAATTAGTCATTAACATGTAGCCAGGATGTCAATTTTGAAGATTAAACATTCTGTTTTTCAAAAATTTGAGGAAAACACGATGAGAGCTTAGATTATTCACTGAAGAAAGCCCCTTCCTGTTTCTATATGCAACAGAATTACAGCAACATCAGCATGTATACGTGAACAATTCAGAAAGCTAGGTAGCAATGGACTATGGGTATTTATTAGTAAATGGACTTACAGTTATGTTTTCCGGTATTTTTTCACAACATACAAGACAGTATCTTTCTCCAAGACGATAGGCAAACGTCTTCTGAACCCTCTCTCTCACTGGCATTTTTAAAAACTGAAAAAAAAATGCTAGCCGTGTGAAAACTGTAGAGAAAATTTTAAGGTTTTGTGTAAAATTTTGCAGCAAAATCATCCAGGTTAAATTCGAAATAAATATGACACTCTTGAGTGCAGTACACCTATTTGAAGGTCTCCAATAATTCTTCGGTGCATTCAAATAGTTAAGAAAGTTGGTTTCAGTGTGTAAATACACACTGAAATCAGAATAAGTATGCTATTATTAATGAGATTAACATTAAACACATCTGCCTTGTCTCAACACATACATGTATTCATATTCATCACTGAAATATAAATTTTGGGTTTGTGAAATACAAATGTTATAATAACGTATCTATCCATTGAGCAATTTAACAACAAACCTCTTCTATTGCTGGATCTGTTTTTGTTTCCGTAGCAAGGAGTTCATTCTGACTTCTATCTTGTTCATGTTCTCCCTGCCCACTATGCATTTCTTCCAGTAATTTGCACCACCCTTTGTGCTCGTAAGTATTGACATGCGTCATTGGCTGTAAAGGAGAGAAGGTGAAAATGAGAGAAAAAGATGCATGGATAAAGGGAAATGAACAAGTCTGACATTGTCAAAACAACAACTTTGAAAATCAGCAGACTTTGTAACTTGGTACATGTGACCAAATTATCGCTGCTTCTCTTCGACTTCTAATCATAGTTTGAGTGCAACTAAAAACTATTCATCCATGTAGTGATAGGGTTGTAAACAATACAGTGTCCTCTTGTCAGACCATTGTCAGACTGACATACAAAGATAGATAAAGACAGACAGGTAAACAATACGGTATGGAAAATCCACATGATTAAGTTCACTCATTTTGAAATCTGAATACAGAGGTACCAGTGATACCATGTACAAAAAGTTATTTCCAACATAACAAATGAGAACACAGAAATGTTCTCATTCACTGAACAAGGAAATCAGTCCATTATAAAGATTATACAATATCTTGCAAGTTCCATCACTTCCAAATCTGCCAAGTCAGTAGAAATCTCTCGTGTGCCAAAATCTATACATATCTTCATCTTCTTGGCATGGCATGTTACAGCAGCTTTAGTCAGTAAAATTCATTTTAACAGTCTCTCTTTTAAATCTCCATAAGCTGTATCTTTGGCTATGTTTTCAGAACTTGTGTTTTGGGTTTTCCCTACACTTTTCTGCATTGAATCCGTAAACTGTAAATTAATGCCAAGTATTTAGCATATCAACACAACCTACATGAGTACAATCTACATTGTTATTGTGGAAAATTGTATTCAAGTCCAGACTAGAATTCATTTGCAAACAATAAACAATGATCACTGCACACATACAAGCTGTGTTAATAAAGAGAGTACTCGAAATTTCAGCGTGACAAACGGATTAGGGTCAGACAGGATAGTTGATATACAGAAGCAGAATACTGAAAAACTTGCCACAAGATACAGCTTACGTCCCGTTAAGGGGCTTTTAAATATTAAAGTCTTTGTTTAAATGCAATTTATGTTATGCCTTTCCTGTTTTAACCAATTTAACCTGATGATGACATGTGAACTTAGCACAATAAGAAATAAACATTCAAACTTTTCAGTTGAGGCACTTGGACACAAAAAACAAGGATTTTGCTTATTTATGCCGATTATCAACTACTATAGTACGGAAAGTTATGCCATGAACTTACTTTTGTGCGTTCAGGTATTTTTGCACAGCAGACAAGACAGTATCTATCTCCAAGGTGATAGGCGAAAGTCTTCCGTAACCTTTCTTTCACTGACATATTTGAAAACTAGAAACAAAATAATGGTGGACATGTATGAAGAACACAGTAAAATTTCAAAAGAGTTCAATTTGAGTCTGCTGTGACATAATACTAAAGACAAGCTTTAAATAGTTCTTTTACCAGTCCATGATGCACTGCGTGCTTTGGTATACAAAACGTACGGTACTCATAAAACTTTTTAGCCATGGGTTATATGCAGAGTATGTTACTCATAGACCACAATGGCAGGTTACACTCTGACCTACGTTTTCATCGTCAATGGATACAAAATAAATGAGACATTCTTGGCATTGTAATTATGTGTTATTCTTATGTAACAATCCGTAGTACAACACAAAATCAGTATGTTTTATTGTTTTGAGTGTGTGTACCCTGTTTGATCACGGCCACAGCAATGCACTGTGGGATAACCAGAAAATAGTCTGTGGGATAACCAGAAATCAGTCTGTAGGACTCTGTCAGATACTCTAGACTCACTTCAATGTCTGAATGAAATCTCGTCAGCTGACATCATAATGGTAATTTAACAGACAATAATTGAGGTTAAATGTGTGTGAAGAACATACTATTTTTAATTATCAGTATCAGAATGATGCAGTAATTTATAATATTTTCAGAACTTTGGGCAAACACTTTCCAAAGTACTTACCTGATCTATGGGAATTATATTGACAGACACTGCAGACTGCTGTGCTGAAAAACCTTCTGGTTTCTTAGTTTCTTTTGCAGTCTCTTGTGTCTTCTCTAAATCTTGCAGCTCAGTTTTAGACATCTCTGCATCGTCATCTTTCTTCTGAGATGTTGGCTCCTTCTCTGAACTTGTCCTTTCTGTTTTCTCTTCTGTGGCTTTCTGGCCGTTCTTGTTCTTTTCCAGCACTGGTGTACATGTATCTTCAGTCTCAGCATTGCTCTTTCTCTGCTGCTCAGAGGCTGGTATTCTTTTCAAGTTGATGACCAGTGTTGATTTGATCAGATGTTGTAGAGCATCCTCTATGATTGATTTGCAGACCACTCTGATCAGATGGGATGACGACTCCACATGACTTGCATAATCCTGAAGTGGAAATTTTCAAGGTTAAGATTTCTTGTTTTAGGTATCATGACCGTTCTCTTATTCCAGTGTACCACTATGGTTTAACCCACCAAAATTTGAGCACATTTTCCCAATTTTATGAATTTTTCTCCACTTCCTGTGTAGAATTCAACAAGCGGTTGCATTGCACTGCATTGAACAGAAATCTGGATGTTTCTGCAGTCCTGACTAGCAAGAATAATATGAAAAACACTGCCATGTAGCATGTACCAGGTTACATATATAGCATTCAAAAAGCACCCGAATAAAATAGACACAGCACTAGTAACCTTTGCCAACAATGCAAGAATCAACCAGACTACACAACTTGTGTAGAATCGGTGAATACATCATTGAGCTAGTACTATAGCATGTACGTAGTTTCTCAACTCAATGCTACATACTCCATTAGATAACTCACCTTTTCATTGCCAGTGTCAAGCCCACACAAATGACAAAATGTGCCTCCATTTTTCTTTCCTGACATCATTTCTTTTTCTTTCTGTGAATCAAAGTAAATATACTTCATGAAATCTCTCTGTTCATTTAGCAAATTGGTAAAAACTTCCTGGGACTTTAAAATTGTGAGGTTTTCAATATAAACATAATTGACCCTATTCTTGCAGAACTCTCACCTATACCAGACAAGCTGTTAATATTTGCAAAGTCCACAAACAGCCTAAATTCAACGAGTGCAACTTTGATATAGACCCTGATGGTTATAACTAGTAAAAAACATTTGCTGGACTATAATGAAATTCAACTGGAATAGCTGATCTGCAATTTCATTAAATATTAACTGTTGACCTGATAACCACACTCTTACATTGTACGAGTAATTAGAGAAATACAGTATACAATATATTTCCAAGCCGGCATCAAGCTGTACTGACATTCATGTACCGGTAGATATAAACAGAAAACAGATCTTTACTGATCAAAATACTTCCAACAGTGAATTGATATACATAAATTAGGCACATGAGAACTAACAAAAGTAAAATATTTTACATCTGATCATTGGCTTCTGCAGTTTTCTCACAACTGAATGATGAACAGGTTTAAGAAATAATTTTTTGGACTGACCTGCAAAAGATTCTCAATTGTGTCCATGTCTTTGTTCAACACGGCTGTTTTCACCTTGGCAACAATCTCAAACATGTAATGTAAAATTTGATGATACACAGCATTCACATGGTTTTCAAATCCCTCCTACAGGAAAACACAGACAAAGCATTATACATTGACATCTTTGAAGTTTACATTCCAATGTCTTATACATATTCTACAAAGTGTAAATACACCCTCTGACTGAAGTGGTTGTTTGCCCTCCTCACCCCTACGTCCAAATAAAAGGATCCACTTTCTCCATTTAAACAACAGGCTTAGGCGCAACAACAGTGCTAAAAGGGTTAACCCTATATATGGGTAGGGGTTTATCTTTGGAAAGCAATGAAGAAAGTCTAGGTTTGATACCTTTGTTTCTGGGATGTCTATCTCACAAATATGACAGTGGTTGCTTCCTGCTTTGGTGTTCTTCAACTTCTCTTCAATAGCTTGCTGTAAATAACGTAAAACCATGAACAGTTTGTTCAAACAATTCCCAATACATTGCATGCATTTTATCTAGCTACCGGTACTGTTCAAGGCATATACCGGTATTAGTGATGGTGTTGTGTGTTACGGCTGAGAGCAAGACCAGCTTGAAAAAGGAATAGACATTTGGCTTGCATCACAGTTTTTCATTCTGTTTGGCATGAAAGAAGCACTTCTATTCTAAGGCAGATTATTGCTACGCAATAGTTCTTTTACCAGTTCCATGATGCAGTGTGCCAGAGTATACAAAGCGTATATTACGTACAGAACTTTTTAGCCGTAGGGTACACGCAGCGTATGTTACTCATAGAATTCTATGGCAGATTACAACCTGACCCTTTATTTTCGTCAGTGATGATTAGATTATACACAGGGCATAATTTGGTATTGCAAATTTGTGTCATTCTTGTGTAACAATCTGTTGTACAACACAAATCAGTATGTTGTTGTTGTTTTGAGTGTACATGTACAGTGTTTGAGTCACTGCAATGCATTGTGGGATAACCAGGAAAAGGTCTATAGGCCAGTACCTCTTCAGTAGCTCAGTGAAATTTGACCATTCTGGTTGATATTGTTACACTGTACTTACAGCTTTCATCAAGACATTATCTCTGGATTCTTTCTCTCTCTTGCCAAAGTCCTTAATGACTTGCCACAATCTGGCAATCCGTTCTAGTACAATCTGCATGTCTTTGTGTTTAGGTAGCTCCAAGTGTGTAGGTTGCTATGGAGACAAAATGACGAAGGTTGTATTATAATCAAAACTGCCATAAATTACATCTCAAGACCATTTCAAAGGCCGTTTAATATTAGAGGTGCCATTAAAGCATACAAGTATATCACAAAACACTTGAACTGAGAAAAGGCTAGGAAGGAATTTCATATTCATTGAAAAATGCATTTCCAACAGGCAAGAGTAGCATGCCGAGTTAAACTGATGCGTGAACATCCTTCAGCAGCTTGGGCCATTATGCCAAGTGGGGACATCACATAGAGCACCCTCAACGACAAAGCTTTGGATTCTTTTAAGAGGAACACCGTCATATCTATGGGAGTATTAGCAGTTTGCAGAGGTATTAATGACAGTGTAAGTCTGTAACATTGATGCAATTGTCTTTGCTGAATTCAAGAACAATCTAAAAGATGATACTGTGTGCTAAGATTTACTTCTATTCTTGTTTAAAATTTGTTTTCTTTTCTGAGCTAAAACATTGCATGTTTCACCCATGAAAATTTGTATTCACAGAAGGTACCGTATTAGAATACCAGTAGTTCTTTTACTGGTTCCATGATGCAGTGCGCCCCAAGGTATACAAAGCGTACATTACGCATAACTTTTCAGCCATAGATTACACGCAGGGTATGTTACTCATAGAACTCTATGGCAGATTACACTTTCACCCATTTTTTTGTCACTGATGGATAGAATATACATGGGGCATTATCTGGCATTGTAAATTTGTGTCATTCTTCTTTAACAACCCATTGTACAACAAAAATCAGTACGTTTTCGTTGTATTGACTGTATACGGTGTTTGATAGAGCCAGTGCAATGCATTGTGGGATAATCGGCAAAAGGTCTTTACAAGACAACACATTATCTCTTTAAAGAAATTAAATATGCCATATATACAATATATGTATACTTACATTAACATTTTCTGGTACTTTCTCACAGCAAAACAGACAGAATTTCTTGTACAAATGGTTATAGCTAAATACTTTCTTCAGTCTCTCTTCAACATTTGGTTTAAGTATTATCTATGAGAGAAGAAATGAACAGATACTACAATCATTCTTTCTTCAGTGAGCACCAAATCTACCTCTTTTTCCTGACACATTGGGCCAAAGACGACCAAATGTAAAACCATACATAAATGAGGGGAGACAAGCCATTGCGGAACATGCATTGAGAAAGCTTACATGTATTTACAGTGCAGGTAGATGTACCATAATACTTTATAGAGGTTCAATATCATTCGGTTTGATCACTGCGCACACAAAACTACCTTCCTGAGATAAATATTGTACTACAAATGCATGGAAAGGCATATATGCAGTCAAGTACCGTTGGGTATATACTATTATTTACATGCACACATCACTACATGCATGTCCATGTATGTATTCCGGTACAAGTACCTGTATATGTATGCACTCGTAACTAAAAAAGATAGGATGACAATATATATCACTTAGGAATATAGCGGTAACCATGGCAGCTAATCATAGTTATACTTTGTGATAGAAAACACCTGTAACCATGGCAACTTACCATTACATCTGTCATATTGCCAGCTTTAGAGGAGAGTAATGTTTTCCTCTTTCCATTTGCTTTCCTCTGTCCTTGACCTTGACCTGTTGCTGGCCCTGCATTGCTCTGTGTGAGAACAACACACACAAGAACATTACAAACACGGAACAACGAATAATTCCCTGTGACACCTAATAGTGCAAGATGCGAGGTGGATTTGTACTCATTTATGCAGATTATTTTCATAAACATTGTTTCTGTATTAAAATTTATGCTAATGATTCCTTGTCAATGTGGAATATTCATGTACCTCACATCTTGCATTGTATAGGTGACATCAATGAAAGAGGTAATACAAACTTAAGGACCACATACAGATAGGATGCTGTTAAGACGACTGGATTCAGCAGATCAAGACAAGAATGCTTCTAGCATAGGGAATTGCAACAAAGTCAGTCCCCAGGGGTAGGGGTGTCTTGTCTAAGGACAGGGTTCTTCTTGCTATGGTTCATTGTATTTTAATATGTTTTACTATGATATATATTGCCAATAAAGAGTTATATTACCAACCTTTCTTTGTAGCTTTGGTGTCTTTGTGTTATGTTAGCGCTGGTTTTGTAGCGATTTCTTTTTTCGTATTTGTCCTTTGACAATCTTTAGCGAAGTTTCGTCACTGTGTTGCGTCTATTATCTTACCAGTTTGATTGTGTAATTCGCCAAGGCAAGCAAGGGTAGTAATTTAGTCTATTATCTGATGAGTTTGAGTGCCTAATTTGCCAAAGTAAACGAGGTAAATTACTAATCTGCAGACGCAGTCACCAGATTATCACCGGATTAACTTTGACAGAGTCAACAACGTACGCACCAGCAAGGTATAACTGAAGAAAGGGCTGAAACTCTCAAAAGCCGTGTCCACAGAAATCTACTTTACAATAAACATTTCCTAATTTTTCGAACGTCAACAGTTTTCTGACATGTTTAAACGGGGACAGGCCAATTTATGCCTTCGTCGGTTGCTTCTTTGAACGATAGAACACTAATCGAAGTGGTGGAGTCAGTGTCTCGATGTGGTCCGTCAGACCGGAAGCCGGAACTAGAAACCTTTGACTTAAAAAATGTTTAGTTAAGCCCACATGATCGATAGAGGTAAACAAATTAGCCAACATGCTTTAGGATCGAGGGTCAAGCTCATCGGTGTTTATAAACACGGACAAGACAATCTATGTGTTTTTGACTGCAGCCGGTCATCGTTTGGGGGAAACTCGCCGCTTGTTACATAAAAACTGACTAGTCGGCAAAAGTATTTTCATATGCTTATTCGTTTCGAGACGAGATGAAAGCTGCGAAGACACATTGGAAGCATAGTAATACTCAACCAGGTTGATCCATACGTTTGGGAGATATTGATGTCACGGTCTTGTCGAACGAAAACGGGGATGTTTAGGCCATATAGCAAAGACGATAAATCAGTCTGCTGAATAAAACGAATTTTTTTAGACACCATGTCAGTTTTTAACCCGCGTGAAACCCTGCGTAACAATGTAATAACTATATATAGGCCTAATCAAAACCTTTTGGACATATCTTTTTATGTCAACGTTTGGACACGCTTTAGAAATGCATGATATAGCATACTGTACACACTGTGTACATGTCTGACTGTCGGGGAAACACTTCTTGCGCCGCTGTCGGACTCAGTCGCGCGATCGCTGTGTCTTTCCCCGTCTTTCCCTCGCACATTCGCTTTACCAAAAATGTGTTTTTTGTATGAAAAACCCCAGCTTTACAGTTAAGGATGTTAGACTTCGAAGTTTATGCAATCCATCATGATATGGCCACTGGCTCGCCTTACATGTTATGTGGGACTTTGCTCGGAGTTCACTACAATTTGACGTAGGCTTCGTCGACTGATAGAATGGAATAACAGAGATTTGTACATCGGACACAAATGCGAATGCACTGTTTTTTGCGCCTCCGTCGGACTCAGTTGCTGTGTCTTTCCCTTGCACGTCAGCTTTCTCGAAAATGTGTTTTGTATAAAAACAACTTTACAGTGAAGGATGTGATCCCTCGAAGTTACTAATACACTTGTCGATTTGATATATGCGAAGACACACTGACGACCAGTTATTTATTAGTTCTCAAACCTGGTGAAAATCATTCCGCGACACTAATCGCTTATATGGCTTTTGGAGAACGTCCTAAGAACCTGACATGACCGTTGTTTGATGCGTTAGGTAGTTGAGTATAAGGATTGATAAAATAATGTATCAAAATATACACAGATTCACGCGACTGCACTATCATATTCTTGGCAGCTCAATGACGTTTGTGGCCGAGAGGGCGGGAGTCTCAGACACAAGGGAGCATAAGCAGTATGCAGTACATTGCATGTTTTCGGTGCAAAATCCGGCTTTGACTAATGTTCCCGTCCTGCATGTTTCCGAGCATAACTTTCGATCTTCGTTGCTAGTAATGTTGAGGTAAAGATATCGGAATCGTTCGTGTTCGAAATGCTTCTTGATTTGCAGAGAGAACACTCAACCTTCTTGTTTGTGTTTTAACTTAGCACATGGGGTCGATTGAAAAATTCAAAGCAAAATACCGCGGTGTATAAAATCTGCAGGCACGTAGTCACCAACCTACTTGTACTGCAGAGCACACAATCGGTCGTATGTAAAACATGTCTTTTGTCATTTGAAAAAGAAGACTATACAAAAGTGTACGTATTGCAAGAACGCAGTTGATAAACTGGACAAGTTGAAGGCGAGCTCGAACGTCGAGTTAATAAGTCTTTTCTGTTCTTGTTCTCGACTAACACGGAATTTTTCAATATACCCGTGAAGTCTGATTCAGTTCGATGCGGTGTTAGGCAAGTCGACCAACGTGGTTTTTGCCGGGCCAGCAGGAAGAGTATAAACACATCTCCGATACGTTACCAAGGTGTGTTCAACACATACCACGCATTCCTGGGAGGTCCTCCTTTCCGACCTGTTCGTTTACAAATGAATATTCAAGTTTGTTTTGCCTTCTGTTTGTTTCTGAATACATGAATATAAAGTGTCCACTAGTTTTACGGACCACCTCTGGACACGGCTTTTGAGAGTTTCAGCCCTTTCTTCAGTTATACCTTGCTGGTGCGTTCGTTGTTGACTTTGTCAAATTTAATCCGGTGATAATCTGGTGAGAGCGTCCACAGATTAGTAATTTACCCTTGATTACTTTGGCTAATTAGGCACTCAAACTCATCAGATAATAGACGCAGCATGTTGATAAAACGTATACGCAAGATTGTCAAGGGCAGTGCTAAGTTAAGACCGAAACACCAAAGGTTGGTAGAATATATCTTTATTAGCGATACAACGAAACACCTACCCACCCCTGGGGACGGACATGTAGACAACCCCCTGTGCTTCTAGCCCTGATTTGCTCTGGTTGATGAGGAAATAAACAAGAAATGTGTAGTTACCGTACTTGCTCATTTGCCAGTAAATGAGCAAATATAACACTCCTTCTATGACTACATTTGTCATGAGAAAAGAACATTACTTGAATACATCTCAAAGTAACCATAGCAAGATGAAATTAACCCTTTGTGGGTCAAAGTCAATATTTTGTTGCCTATATAAAATGTAATACAGACATATTTTTTCTGCTCATCATTCAGACAATTCTTTTCAGATTTCCCCCCAACTTTTGGAAAAAAACTGTCAACAAAAAGTTGTGTCCCTTTAGTCCAAAATTATCAAAACAATTACAGCAAAATTCATGAAATTTGGTAAAATATTGCCTTAACATTTTGGTGGGTAAAATTATAGCACTTAAAACGTTAAAGCACAATACATGTACCTGTACAGAGTAACTGTGTTTGGTGACTACTGCATTGTACATGTATTCTGCACTGCAAGACACACACCTCTGTATGCTTTTGCAGCCTCAAATGATATGAATAATTACAACTTTCACAGAAACATCCTGTGCAATAGCTTATGGTTGAAATTACCAAAATTAAAACAGAATTCAGGTATGTAACTTTACAAGATGGTGTTTACAGAGTAAATAAGACAATATGACTCTTACAGAATTTATGTGTGAATAGCAGTGCATACATTCACATATGTATCATACTACCTTAGAGCAATAATGATTATTGCATACTTACATCAGTAGCTTTCTGTCCATCTTTGGCTTTCTTCCCGCCAGCACTCACCACATCTATCAGAACAGATTTGCTGTCGGTAGTGACAACCTGTTTCACAGGGGGTTTGCGTTTGGGTTTTGTCTGCCGTATTACCCGTAAGTTGTTTCTGTTTCTTGGAGATGTCTGCTGTTGTGTCTGATGTGCCTCCTGTTGGAAAAGAAATCCCCCAAAATCAAATATCTTTCATTTAGAAAATAAAACATATTGAGCAACTTGACTGTCAACTGTATCCTATGTAAATGGACTGAATCTACAGAAATAAATGATGGCATATTGATACAGCAGAAACTGTAAATGCTGCTTTGGACTTGGTACATCACTCCCATTCTGACAACAGCTACTCAGCATTCATCTTGGATGTTCTCTGTGCATGACGTGTTGCAATCCAGACAGCAGTTAGGTATGGAGAGATTTCATCACCAGTTGATTTTTTCCTGTATTTCACTGAAATCATCAGCAGTGGCTGTTAACGTCTATTCCATGACTGTTCACTAATGTGCCATCACAGAACATGAACCACTTCTCAGAAATCTTGATAAAGTCCAATTTTCTTACAACCGACTTATTGAGTTGACTTTTGTCTAGAGATTTGCTGTATAATATTCACTACAAGTACAAACTCATACCAACTGTACACAAGGCCCTGCCGTATATTTTTATTACTGCTACATGTATAAAATTAGCAATTTCTTTCAGGTCATCTTGTAGTTCATCCACAAACAGAGACCCTCATTTACTAAGTTCAAAAGTGAGCTTACACATGATGAAAATTTAAAATTTACAACCACACTTGATACATGTATGATCAAGAATATTTACCTACAAAAATCTAATGACTTATAATAACCAGAATATAGATTAACAATATCACCTTACAGATCTACTAAGTGGTATTCCTGAGTGTATTTTTACTGACAAAATATTGTAAAAATTATTAATTTTCACCGGGATTCAATTTCACCATTTTGATGTTTGAGACATTTCACTAGGATTTAAGTTCAATGTTTTTGCCAGTAAAACAATAATTTCTGTTTTTATGTTAACATTTTCACTGGCTTTTAATTTAGCAGATTTTGTTTCATTTAAAGTATCGAAATTAAATCCCGGTGAATAATTAATGCTTTAACAGTATGTAAACTATATCCAACATGACTTACATGTATTACAAAACAGTATCATGGATCTGAATATGAAATATTACATTTTATTATGTTTACAAGAAAAATTTGCTCATTTTATGAGTAAAATGGGCCTACAGGAACGTAACCTAGAAAACCGGCTCACGCACCTTTGTTTGAGTAACATGACACTGCAAACATTGGATTTGTGATGAACATTTCCACAAGACAATATTGCATTTATTAGTCAGTGATCATGATAGATATATGTGTTAGTGTGGTTTTTTGCTTCTTTTTTCCTTTCCATTATTGGCATTATTGTAATTTGAACAGTAATTGCCTGTTTTGCATCAAACAAATACAATTCACCAACAATGATATGCTATTGCTTGGATCATGGTTACAAAGTACAGATGCATGCATGGTTATCAACAAGGGTACTTTAGAAACTATGAGTAACAACAGATAAACATGCTCACCACAAACATATCTCACTGCCTTGAAAGGGAATGGATTTAGCTCTTTTTAAATCATGATGAATAAATTTGATATTATAGTCATGCCTTGTAAACCATGTACATGTAATCACTGATCATGTTTTGCTCTGAAATGTTTGTTGTTCACAACCCAACCAGCAATTTTTACCCATCATGACCTATTTTAGACACTTAATTTGCTTTGCAGAGATGAATTTTTGCAGTTCAAAACTTTTGTCTACGAAAAGACGATGTGAGGTCAAGGCAATGAATTTGTGGAAAGAGTTCGTTAAGGCCCCACCCCAAATTTTTTTCTTAGGTAGGATATACAACACTTTTAAGTATGATAACCCTAAAACTCACCCTAACCCTAATTCTAAAGCTTTTTAAAAATTGTATTTGATGTGCTTCTTCCAGGGAAAGTCCACAATTAAAGTGATTTCCAGGTATGAATAGGCCTAAAGGAACTCTTGCCGAATTTCTTTGCCATGCAAAAGTTTTAATTTTATCCTCCACCCTTGGCATAATTTTCAAGATCAAATCATCTGAAATGAATGACTCGTACTTGAGAAACTTTTTCAACAACAATTAGTTAGTAAAATACCATAAGCTGTCATACAATATGCTGTTTACAGTAATGACATGTGTACAAGTCAATGCAGACGTGAATATACATTACTGAAAGGATGCATGAAGAGTGAAGGGCTACATAAATAGAACATTAAAGAGATTTAAACAGCTACCGGTATATCTAAGATACCGGTAAATCTATACAACAATTCTCAACTAACTTTAAAATCAGACATGAAATGTCTTCAGGAAACTTATCATTAATCTAATTAAGATTGACAACTTCACAAACCAATGAGAAATCAAATCTAAATTCCTGAAGTTCTCCATCAACTTTCTCTGCCAATCAATCTGTTACACTTTATATATATTTTCATCAGTTTTATTCCTATGGATTTTGACGCTCCTTAAAAATACACAACAGTGTGCTCCCCAGGATTTTCTGGTAAAGTGATAACTAATTTGCATAACAATACATTTATGGTAATGAATTTCTATTGTTTACCACAAATTAAAGAGTTGCGGCCACCACTCTATCATTGCTTTGGGGAGAACACTGCACATGTACCTGGTTCAGTCTGACAGCAAAAACACGTGCCAAACTCATCCAATTTAACCAAAACTTTTAAGAGTTTTCATTTAACATTGTATTTTTAAAATTGCAGATCCCTACTGTGTTTTCTGTTCCTCTACCAGCAAACTTACTGTTCGTATTGATAGTTTAGACATTTCCTATAAAATTTCAATTGACCTACTGGAAAACAAGTCTTTTTAGCTAATATCCTTGTTTAGCTAATTTAGCTGAGTGTTTTAATTTGCTAATTTAAGATGCCGCTACTTTAAACTTCTCCCCATACTCATCATGGTCAAGATGTCTTTTCAGCTAAATTAAAACCCTACTGATTGCAATGAAAATCCAAAATCACTAAAATAGCGTGCAGCTAATTCAAAGTGTTTTACAGTATTCACTTCGTCTAAACATTACCTAATGACAGTGGCACAAATTAACTTTGAATTCTGTAACTACATTGTACCTGTACCTACATGTATACATAAACGCAGACTGTTTAAATATACCTTGTTTGAAATCATATTAGTGTATAATATTAGAATTAAGGTAAAATGCACCTCTGGGACAGATAGTTGGACTCTCAAATTTCTACAATTCTTTTCTGATCTACCACTTGTGGGGCTCATCTCAAGACTCTTGGAGAAAGAAAAACTTTCACCATCTTATTTTTCCCACAATCCAAAATTTAATTTTTCCCCCATAGATTTAATACAGGAATAGCAGCCATTTTCAATTTCAAATATCACAAAATGTTGGGTAATTTGTTTCAGCAGTTCCAAACTGCACGATGACCCCTGATTTTTATTATTGATTTGGTAAGAGAATGTTTTGAACGTTTCATTCACGAAAGTTTGAGTGAAAGTTTAAGTCTTTCACTTTTGAGGCGCATACTACCTTAATTAATTAAATTCAACACAAATTTTCAGATCATGATGATACCTTACATTGCTAGGTCCTAACATACAAGCTTTGCTGGTGAAGAGCAAAAAGCTCAACAGTTTATCAAGCTAAAATAAAGTCTAATATTATGAGGTTATCCCTCGATATCACCTCTTGGTGGGTCGTATTGCTGCGAGTGCGGTTGTGGGCCGCATCACACGAGTCGAAGACGAGTGTGATGCGGCCCACAACCGCACGAGCAGCAATACGACCCTACCAAGAGGTGATATCGAGGGATAACCTCTTTATCATATACCTATGCCCACGTTATTGAATGAATAAATCTCGTATATTAAAATATGATACGTTTCACTGTGGTTTTTCTTGATGGACTACATTTGTTTGCGTCATCTTGCTAAGGCGGATTGATATACTAGCGTCTGACGTAATCTATCAGCTGGCTCATTGCCAATTATTTTACGGTTGAGCAGAGAAATGCTTGAACTCTGTCATCAAACATGTAGGATATCTACCGAATCGGTACGGTACATGCAAGTGTTGTGTTTGGTATTATTTTCCAGAACGCATTTACCATGAATACACGATATTTTCAAAGTTGTGCTTTTGAATTTGACGGTCCTCCGACATGTCCGATTTGCTTGTCGTCTGCGCGTCTGTGCTTATGCACGGACGGAACAGCTGGTCTGTCATCGATCTGTCTGTGCCCGTATGGTGTGATGCATGCTCTGCTCTTTAATTTGTTCGAATTGGTAGCACTACTTGCAGGTTAATCCGATATCGACACGTGTTTTATTTAGTTACCCCGCATTTCCCTATGCTTCAAAACCCTGCCACTTTTGGAGATCGGACATGATATCGTAGTCAAAATCATAGACGGGCACCATAGTTTGTTTTGATTAGGGCGCCACCATGTAAGTAGTCCGGTATGCAAATCAACAGGCCGTATCAGGCTTTGTTATGTAATACACAGGTCGTATCACTTTTTCATATGCAAATATTCAATTGAATGAAAGAAAGACGCGCTGACCATTCCTTTCATATGCAAATCAACAAGGCGTATCACTGTATTGACATGCAAATCAACATGATAAATCATGTCACTGAACTCAGTACAGACACAATACAGGGCATAGGTATATAATAATAAAAATAATAATACGGGATCATATTTTCATGGTAAGTCCTAATACTCTGAAAATGATGACCTTATATATATTAAACACTTTCTTTTTCTAACTGGCCTTTGCACACACACTGAAGGCTGCCATTTCTAACCATATCTTTGGAGAAAGACTTGCCTAATTGTGTTCAACAATTCCTGCTATTAACCCTTTCACCCCCAGTTCCCTGTATACAGGTCCAACTTACCATAGAAAACAATGCATTTGGGACAAACCATGGTGGTGAAAGGGTTAAAGCTTCATAATTAAAGATGTTGGTGAAACATTATTAATCAGTATAAAAAAATTCTACAACAGTTTCAGAAAGCTTTCAGTATTCAACACTCTCAAGAGAATGTACAATTTTAAAATAATTCCTTTAAATGTAGTGATTAACTATATGCATTAGACTAATTTATCTATAAGTACACTTCACTTGCACCAATTTCCTGTATATTGAGACAATTATTTAGAAATGATAAAAACAAGATCTTGCAACAGAAGAGACACAATAAGAAAGAAGTAAAAATAACCATACCCCTTCTATCCTTCTGCGTTTGGCTTCCTTATCACAAGCAGGTTTTTTCGGTAAAGACCGAATCTGAGATTTGGCAACAGGTTGTCCTCTAGCATAGTTCTGGTACCGACGACTGGTTGGTGGGGCACCTGGTTTGTGCTGGTAATTCATTGACACACTAGTCTGGTAACTTACATTGGCTGGCTTTGGGGCAATCTTTGGACTGTGGCTAATGGCAGGGATCTGCATTGGACTTTGGCCACTGGCTGGGGTCTGCACTACACTTTGTCCAGTTACAGGGGTCTGCACTTTTGGAGGTCTTGGCTGTGGAGGTTTAACATTGATTGAAACCTTTTCAGGAAGTTTTCCTTTGCTGTGTTTGTACCTCATTCGTGGTGTAGTTGTGTTGGCAGGTCCAGTGTTTGAAGCCGATACTTTGGCTGCATGTCTACGACTGCTGGACATAGCTCCCTGGTAATGTTTACTACTATCTGATCTTGAAGTGGAACTTTTCTCATGACGTGATTCATCGCGGACCTCTATTGTTCTTTTGCTACGACGATGACCAGAGTCGTCTTTTATGCTAGATTTGCGTGACACTGGCGATATTGATCGATGTCGTTTACCTCTTCTTTCTGTCTTTCGTTCATTGCTATGTCTTGAAAGTGTCTCTGTTGACCTGCTATCCCTTGAGCTACTGTGATGCGTCCGTTGCGGTGAAGGACCTTCTTTACGACGGTTTTCAGCATGTCGACGATCAGCAAAGCGTCTTGATCTCCTTTGATCATCATCTCCTCTTTTGCTGTTTGGTTTGTACGAGTCTCTGTCATGCTTGTTTTCATCTTTGTATTCATAGAAGTACTCATCAGGTGACCTTGACCTTTCAACCCTAATTATAATGTTCTTTTGACAGCGTTTAGCTTCAAGATCGTTGATTTGATCTAACAACTCAAAATACATGTCTTTGTATGTTTGTTCCATTTCCTGATCTAGTCTCCCACTCATTATCTTAATTTCCAGCTCCTCTTTCATTCGTAAAGCTTCCTCGATTTCATAGTCACTGTCCACATATACCGGTATGTCAACTGGCTGAGTGGTCCACGCTTCGTCTTCTGGTCGCCAGTCTCTGTCATACCTGTCCACAGAACGGTCAACTGTATCCTTGTAAGTGACAATACGAACATCACGGCTTTGCTGTTCATGGGATGAAGTCCTTGCTTGCACTTTTTTCGACTGGTCAATGATTTTGGCGTCCTTTTTACTAGCGTGTTTTTCTCGAGGTCTAGCTCTGTCTCTTTCTCTATCCCTCTCTCTTCTATATGATTGTTTTCTTGGTCTAGTAGTGTCACGCCAAGGAGAGTGAACAGATCTACCGGTGTCACGCCGAGGAGAGTGAACAGATCTAGCGGTGTCACGCCGAGGAGAGTGAACAGATCTATCGGTGTCACGCCGAGGAGAGTGAACAGCTCTATAGCGATCATCAAAGTACAGTTCCTCCTCTGGAGAATCTAGATATTTATGATGACTGGAGGTTACGAAGTCTGTAGACATTCGTCTCCTCTTCACCTTTTCTGTTATTATTTCCTCTCGCGTGTCAAGAGAAAGCTGCTTTCCTGCACCATAAGGAGAAGGTGGTCGCTTTCTTTGAGATCTGTGTGTCTCATCACTGGATCGGCCTCCTTGGTTTTGTTCCGAGTCAGGCCACTGGCGTCCCATTTGAGGTGTGATATCAGTGTACTGTTCATGTTGTTGGTAACCATGGTGTTCATAATTGTACACAGGTACTGCGGTTTGTTTCTCTCCGTGGTCAACTTGCTGATTCTGCTGCCAATGAGTGAGTTGATACTGAGATGGCTGACTTTGCTTCCTGTATGCACCACTAGGCTGTGACACGACTACAGTCTTGACCTGCCCACCTTTGACCCCTGCACTCTGACCCTTCTTGACATTTCTCTTGGTCGTCGTTGACTGCTGTGCAAACATGGGCTTCTCCTCCTGTTGTAGTTTCCGCTGCAGTTGGCACAACTTCCGATGCATTTCACCCAGCTGGATCATGGTGTTCGGGTCCGTATTTCCAGCAATCAACTGTTTCTCAATCAGCTCTTTCTGCTGTTGAATAACATCGGTTTGAGACTCTCCACCAGCACCTGTCCCATCAGCCTGGGTTAGGACAGATAGCTGGTTCATAGTTTCATCCTCTCCCATCCTGGCAGACTCTTGCCTGCTTGAAAAACCTTGCTGTTGAAATTGTTGCTTATTTTGCAGTTCTCTGTACTGAGAGCTGTCTTTCTGTGTACCATAATCTTGCTGAGACATTGCCGACGTGTGACTTTGAGTTGTTTGTTGGTATTTGAGGGCGTCACTTTGCTGAGCACTATCTATATATCCTGACAAGCTGCCTTGATGGTTTAGAAACTCACCATACTGTTCTGATACAGTAAGGTTTGCCGTGGTCCATGACGCTGACTGCGACATCGACAACCCACTACCTGTACTGTAAGCACCACTCTCACTAGACTGCATATGTCCTTCTGACTGTCCACCGAGGGCTCCGTACTGCTGCCTCACAAGCTTAAAAACGTTTTGCAAATTAACATTCTGACCCCCTTGACTTTCGACATTCATTGGCTGAGGGTGGCCAACCTGATAGGCCATTTCTTTTGCAACATCATCAACAACATGACTATCTTGTGAAGATCTACTTTGAGAATGACTTATGCTATACCCAACATTCTCATTATCTGGAATAATAAAAGAAAGAAGTGAGTTAATCTTTTAAGACTGCAGTTGTACATTTGCTACAAGGAAAAATCTAAAATTCTGTGCTAGGCAAAATCTTAAATTCTGTGGGCCTAAAACTTGACTTGACTATCTTCTAAGTTCAACATATTGTAGTACCAGAGTTTTCTGTTGATAGGCCCATCCATATAAACGGCCATGTGTGATTATTTAGGGGTGATCGCTTATTTTGGATTTTAGTTTTGCTCCATCTTTACCAGTGACATTTAAATTTGCCTCCCTCTTACACTTAAAATTACCAATTAGCTCTAATAAAATTACTGTTGTGTGGCAATTATAACAACAATATTGAGGCTTCTGGCTTCTTTACAGCAGCATTTACATCGGACACCCCTACTGTACTAAATATAACTACAAATGGAATGTTCCTGAGATAGACATTGAGCCATTGTAGCATTTTATGACTAGATGTTTTTGTATTGTATAATGGGTTCAGTTGTACTGCACTTCCATGGGTGCATGTGTGAGTAAGGAGGTGTCTAGTCTGTGTGGTTTCTACGTCTTTCACCGATTGTGCAGAGAAAGTGTAACATTGTGTCCTTCTGAGGCACAGGTAGATTTGCCAGGCTTTGCTGAGGAAAAGATCGGAAAAGAAAAAGAACTATCAAGAAAAGGTATTCTGCAACATCTTAACCCTTTGAGTGTTGTAATTTTTTCCCACCAAAATGTTAGTGCAACATCTTAACCAATTTTTTATGAATATTTCTGTAATTTTTTGATAATTTTGGACCAAAAGGATATCAAATTTCATTGGGTAAAGTTAATCAAAATGTTGTCAAAACTCTAAAAAAAATTGACTTTGCTATATTTTATTAAGGCAACAAAAATTTACTCTGGCACACAAAAGTTAATCTTTATTTGTCACTGTTTCTATGAGCTTCAACTCAAAAATAAGCTTTAGTGAGTTAATGCTCTGGGCATTTATTGAGCTTCAGGTACACCACTGACAATTTACCCATATTGTGAATAAACACCCTGGGCCCATTATCAGAAAACTCTGGTATAGGATGATGAACGAAAATATATATACATTTCAACAAACTTTAACAGGGCTGTCAATTATAGCCGGTCACCGGCGGCAAATCGCCGTCTGACACAGGTCTTGCCGCCGCCTGTTTTCCCTATTCAAGGCCTGCAATAATGATCTTTACACACGTTATGAATTCTTTCCTGTCCAAATTCTACCGTTGGCTGCGCTGTGCTACAGAGGCGCAGCCCCTAAGGCTCGTTGGTAGCCGATTTCTGATTGGTTTTAATCGGTACTGTCAAAAAGCTTTACGTGTTCTGATTGGTTTTCGGACGTACACGATCGATATGGCTACGAAAGTCGACAGCCTCGTTGGATTTATGGGTCCAAAAAAGACCCCCGAGAGGCTCACACTAGCTCTGGATATAAAAGTAATGTCAATATTGGTAAATCATTTTATTTTCCTGAGGAATTTCAGTGATCGGGGGTTCAATCCATCAATGGCATAGCATGCAATGTAGATTTCACGCCGCGTCTGAGCAAAATGCCATAGCATTACGTGTATTTAGCGACTGGAATTTTTGATTTGTTTTCCCGTTTGCAGATCGTGAACGCTCTTTACAATGAGTAAGAATCGTTTACTCAACGCAAAACAAACTTTGTGGGGATTGCCATAATTTTTAGGGAGTTTTGACTACCACTGAATTTGTTTGCACCAAGCCGCCGTTCTATGAAATGTATTCATACGGTAGTACATGCTGTGTACTGTGATTGTTTCGAAGGCCCGAGTATTGAAGTTTGATAAATATTTTCCGACATCCGAAATCTTTCCTCAAAAGCAAATATCGGTATTCCGATCCTTCAAAATCATTTACCAAGACCAACATTTTTTAATGTTTAGGGCAATCACAAAATTTAGCTAGGCTTGACTATATACTTTCGTGGTATCTTGCACGTACGTGCGGCGCGGCGGTAAACCATGTTTTGGATATGGATATAACATGCATGTAGTGAGCCTACCCACTTGGCAGGCGTGGGTTTCGACAAAACTCTGACTATTGTGAGGGATATCAGAATAGATACTATGATAGTCATCAGGAGAAAATATTTGATCGTTAACTTTCACGCGCAAGGATTTACTACGTAAAAAAATCAACATACTCTCAATCTTGTCAACTGAGAGGCCGACGGACAACGAAGGCACGCAATTTCATTAGTGGATGCACTACCTCCATGGTGGATGTAAACTTGAGTATTGTAATTGTTTGTATGACGTAGCGTCTACTCAAATTGTCTCTGGTAATGGTCTCGTATTTACCCCATTACATTTGTAAATTTTCACACTGGAAATTCATAGCCGGTAACTCTGAGGAGAGGTCTTGAAACAGACAAAATAAAATTACAGCAGTATCAACCAGACGCAGATCGGAATTTTTTGTCGTGACGTTATGACATCAGTTTTACAGTGGGGACAAGATTTTTTTAGATTCTAATACGATTAGCTGTTTTTGAATGGGAACGTATTACAATTATCGAATTACTTTCTGCAGATGTTGTTTCTTAATAAATAGTTTCTGCAGGTGTAGTTTCTAAAGCTACATCTGAACACGGTCTTTTGTGGAGGGACCGTGATCTGAAGAAATAGTTTTTGCAGATGTGGTTTCTGCTGAAGCTACTGTTTCATCAGCCTGAGAATCACACAATATTGAGGTACTGTCAGCTGGTACTGCTATACCGATACAAGCCTTGGGCTTAGATGAGTACTCCAGTGATTCTGATTATGGTTCAGATTATGATCTTAGGTTAGATTAGGTTGTAATTCAACACAATTTGTAGGCAAATAATAATAATAACAACCTGGTGTATCAATAAACATATAAACATATAAACATATAAACTCTGTAATACTTCTGTTTGTCTTCCATAATTTAATTATTTCACAAGATTCAATTTCATGTTACTTTTTATACTTCAGTTATAATAATTGACAGTAAATTGCCCTCAAAAGTGCCACCACAGGCCACCAATGAAGATGAATAATTAGAAAAGCTTCAGCTTCAGGAGGGGGGACACCCCCCCTCCTGGCCTCCCCCCGCGTGCGCTTGCGCGCACGCCTTGCTCCGCTTCGCTCCACACAAGGCTGTACCCTCCTGTTCTTTCACTTGTACCCTTCTATTCTGAAAAACATTGACAGCCCTGCTTTAAGCAAATCATCTGCACATAGAGTAACATATACAGCCTAGGACTGACAGAGGTGGCAAAAGTTATGCTCCAGAATAAAGTGCCGCATCCACCAGTGTTTTATGAAAAACTCATGCTGATGACTCTATGGAAGATTTTAGCACACAGATACATGTACAGGTATAGTATACATGTACATTTACATGTGGATAAATGTGCGAACAGGAATACACATGGCTTTGTATTTCTGCACACAGATTTGTTTTTGCCGAGGTTTGTTGGAATTCCACATTTATGCTTGGTCAGACACTGAACCATCATAAACTACTTTGTGCCTAACACATAAGCTGGATCAGCAATAATGTTTTCTACACTGCATGTCCCTGAAGCTAAACTATTCTCAAAAGATGATTTTGCGATATGATCCAATAGTGCAAAAGGTAATTTAAGCATAATCATGGGGACAATAATGAGTCCAGAAATATCAATGATGGATTATGATCTGGTCACTGTGCAGGAAACAAAAGAAAATAGGTACATGTTAATAAAAAACCTGACATGCACCATATGCATGTAGGTGAAAACTTTTGAGCCTGGCAATAAAACCAATGTCAGCTGAGGTATGGCCTAGGAAAATTGCTGGTGTGATATATCGGTAAATGAAATAAGATCATGAAGACAATTTATTGAAGACTACATGTACCGAACAAAGTACACGAAACCTGAAATTTAAAATCAAATTACAACATTCTACAATACCGGTGCTACTATAACAATTTGCCAAACCACTTTTTTTCTTCGGTTCTCACTCATTGACTTCCTGATCAACAATTACTAGAGTTTCACAAACGGTAATTCCTCTAAAAACATTTGTGCAAATGGTTTCTAAGTGATTCAATATCTCGCAAGCAACTGTGATGAAATAATCTATCTACCGGTACTTTGAATTCTTCAACTAGTGGTATACAAATAAACATACATCCGTACATACCCACAAATATACAGACGCCACTTAGACTCATAAGCTCTTTTTGGTATTTATATATAAAACCAAATATGAGCTATAAATGGCAATGTTTGTTGTTTTGGGAGGAGTGGGAAGTGTTTAACCTAGTACAACAACCAAAGTACAGCATTGTATGTAACTCTTTTATGTTACCTGTTTTAATTTCACTGTTATCACAAATCATCAAACATGCACATGTATGTTTACCAAGGATCATGAACAAGGACTTTACTCCTCCTAAAGAAATATTTGACGTCCACTTATAAATCTGGTTAAAAAAAGTAGCCAGTAGCTTTTCATGATTTACTTATTTTGTTTTGTACATCAATAGGAAGTTCTTGTCCTTCTCCCCAAAGTACTAACTCTATTCATCGATAGTAGATGGGGCTGTCTATGCTCTATTCCTAGATAGTAAATGGGGCTGTCTATACTCTATTCCTAGATAGTAGATGGGGCTGTCTATGCTCTATTCCTAGATAGTAGATGGGGCTGTCTATGCTCTATTCCTAGATAGTAGATGGGGCTGTCTATGCTCTATTCCTAGATAGTAGATGGGGCTGTCTATGCTCTATTCCTAGATAGTAGATGGGACTGTCTATGCTCTATTCCTAGATAGTAGATGGGGCTGTCTATGCTCCATTCAAAGATAGTAGATGGGGCTGTCTATTCATACCGGTAGATAGTAGATGGGGCTGTCTATAGCTATATTCATAGAGAGTAGATGGGGCTGTCTATAGCTATATTCATAGAGTAGATGGGGCTGTCTAAACTCTATTCACAGATAATAGACTGGGCTGTCTATGCTCTATTCATAGATAGTAGATGGTGCTGTCTATGCTCTATTCACAGATAGTAGATGGGGCTCAGTCTATGCTCAATTTATGGATAGTAGATGGGGCTGTCTATGCTCTATTCATAGATAGTAGATATGGCTGTCTATGCTCTATCCACAGATAGTAGATGGGGCTGTCTATGCTCTATTCATAGATAGTAGATGGGGCTGTCTATGCTCCATTCACAGATAGTAGATGGGGTGTCTGTACTATATTGATAGGTAGTAGATGGGGCTATCTATGCTCCATTCACAGATAGTAGATGGGGCTGTCTGTACTATATTGATAGGTAGTAGATGGGGCTGTCTATGCTCCATTCAAATTGTCAACACTGCATATCTTCCTTTAAAGTGCACTGTTGTTGTTGACATTTGCATTGTAGTTGGGTCAGGATTAGAATTTACATATCAACAATAACAATGCAGTTTACACTTGTACAGGCTGAGTTGAAAAGCTCAACACTGTGTATCTCAACATGCTTTTGGATGTACAAAAAGAATCTGTAGTTGACAAGCAAAATAAAATTTGTGTCAAAATCACCAAAAGCTCAGCTAATGGCCTCTTTTGATAGTGATAATAATAATATTTGGATAGTCTTGGAGAAGATCACTTGTTAGCCATTGTGGATTTTCGTAGTTGTTTTGTTCCTAGTATTCTTTGTAATATTTTCTAATGTGTCAGTAAATGTGGAAAGATTTCCTTCAGGCCCCCATCCCAAAATTGCTTTATCTTAGGTAGGAAATACAACACTTTTAAGTACCCTAACCCTAAACCCCTCCAAAAGTTATATTTGATGTGCTTCTTCTGAGGAAAGTCCACAATCAAAGTGATCTCCAGGGGAGGGGCCTAAAGGAACTCTTGCAATAACTGTGTCCAGGGACATTTACATCACGGTAAACCTGCATGAAAATGTTTCATTCGGCAGGCATAACTGTTTGGCCTTGTCTTCACTAAAGATTACCTGGATGACTCCAATCAAATGCACGTGATTACGATATTTCGTTTGATCGTAAGTTGCAAATACTCAGTATATGATGTAGGCTCGATTATCAATATGACCTCACGACGGAAACGTAAATTATGCAATCGCGGTATATAGTCATGACAACGTTTTGTTTCTAGGTCTCTGTCTTGTAGAAACCACCTCTATTCATTTGTTCTGTAAATATTACCTCCAGAATGGTGTCCCATGTCGCCAAATCCGAGTGAAAACTCTGGATATGACAGACTCCAACTTCTTCTTGACGCCATATTGCTCCAACGATGTTCGTTGTTTGTTGCCTCCAATTATGAGGTTGGCCGCTGGCTGCGCTCCCGGAAAAAAGTAGAAATTTGGCAGAGCATGAGCAGGGGCCTACAGTGCAGTGGTGTAGATGACTGAGCGCGTCCGCACTGGTGCATTTTATAGGTGTAAACGATACACATACATGTAATAATAACGCTATTAAAATGGACATGCAGCGGCCTAAAGGCTGTCTCTCTGCGCTGCTGAGGAGTGGATCATTTAACTTATCCCCGGCGGAGGAAGCTTGAAAAATGAGGGGCATTTTTTACTCCTTCAGTGCTCTCCTTTAAAAGCAATAGTTTTCAAACTTGGCTTATTCTGGCAACTACGCCATTCTTTTCTGTTTTTGAACGAGAATGTTTTTTTTTCCTTGAAACAACAGTGGTCCCAGTTCATTTCTTTCTTGAGAAATGCTTTTATTTTATATTGTGGCATCGCAAAAGCAAAGTCAGGAAAGATGCGCAGCTAAACTGAAGTGAACGTCTCACTTTAGGTCATGCGCAGTGATTCTGCATGAATAGCAGCGAGCACTGACAGTAAGAGTGCCAGTGACTCCAATGAACAAAGAAAGTCCTGGCTTAAAATGAGGACAGTCCGACACGTGACTCTGTGAACAGCGACTGAAAAAAGTGAACAAAAAAGTTGAATCAACCTGTAGAGCTACCGACTCAATACGGTGATTGCGGAAAAAGTCCAGGCTGAAATTGTCAACCTGGCTTTGGAAAGATAATGTCACAATAGTCTCAGATTCACAACATTGTCATGTGATATCTGACATTTATTTTGATCTATCATGTTTTCCGTAACCACCATGATTGCTTGTTAGTTAGCACCAGACAGAAATGCCAAAGTAAGTAATTGTTCTTCATCAGCACGAAAATATAAAATTTTATTTTACAAAATATAGCAAGTCATTGTAAAGGACATTTTTCAAACATTACTCTTTCAAAATTAAGAAAAAAAAAACTTGGGTCACCGTGCGAATTTTGGTACTAGAAAAACAAACTACTCAAGATTTACCGATATATGAAATTCAAAATGGTCGCCATCCCTGTGTTAACTTTATGGAGAAATTTAAAATTTTCGATTTTCGAATTACAAAGCCTGTGAAAAGTTTTTTACACCAAGAGCTTTAAAATGAACTCCCATAAGTGGCATATCAGAAAAGAATTGTAAAAGTTTAAGAGTCCGGACATCTGTTCTACTTTAAAGATGAATATTGGTGGACAGATCTAGAAGTCCCTCACACGGAATATGTTTGTACGTATTGTAAATTTTTCCAAAATATTCAAGTTGACCAGTCAATGTACGAATTTCAGTGTTTAAACACAAGAGTAAAACGTTACTTGACGAAAGTATTGCGCACAAAGGAAAATACAGGGCTGTTAATTGTATTTGCCGATGTAATGCTTTTATCGAAAATGGATTCAGATTCGTAATATGATTTAGCCAATTTCATCATCGTATTATATGAAATTTCACTTCATGAAAGGCGGCTAACATCCTCGGCTAACATCCCGCTCAAATATTTCATCGGTGAAAATCACTCTACATGTTCTCGCACAAAGCAATTGAATGCGCCTCCTAACGGTACAACAACTTTATAAATTCGTGTCGGGTGCCAGGAAACTTCTTCATGAATTGATTGAGAAGTGTATTCCATAGATTAATTCTACAAATGAAGAATGTTTGTTTGTTTGATTATTTGTTTGACTGTTTGTTCGTTTGTTTATCTGTTTGTTTGTTTGTTAGCACATACTAAGGCCAGAAAAAATAATTAAATTTTTTCTCGGAGTGATAGCTTTACTTTTACTTAATTTGGATTTTTAATTTTTTTAAAACTGCGGCAAATGTATACTTCTGCGTTTCAAATATTTGCTGTGCACATTTTTTGAGTTGTTTGCTTCCTTGTCTTAGTATGGTGTGCACATTTTTTGAGTTGTTTGCTTCCTTGTCTTAGTATGTGGAAATGTTCAGATGAATTTGATCTGTGAATGTTATCAATATATCATGTGAAACGCCTCTATTATTGTGAACAGCTTGTAAAGTCGTCAGTAACAATGTAATTGAGAAAAGATTTTACTTGTCTCTGCAAAAAATAAAATAAATTATTCGCCACCTCTGTATCTTAGCCACAGAAAAGTATATAGGAAAAGATTGACATGAAAAGAACAGATAACGATTTATTGTCGTGATTGGAGAATGTAACACTCTCATTTTATTCAACTACGTTCATTCATAATCAGCATACAGGAAATACTGAGTAAGTCAGGAATATTTGGAATGTTGTTAAGTGATTGAAATGTGCCGTCTCGCAGAACATTCGTCTTCGGCCTGGATGAAGTTCAAATATCCCCAAATCTTAAGCTGTGTGACAACGGGGATCTGTAATTAAAATTGCATCAATAAGAGGTATGAAGCAATGCGTTGTTTGACTGCCTTCAAGTGGCCCTTTGTGATATCGTATGTGTATATACCGGTATGTACATAAGCTTAGTCATTGATGAAATGAAATCTGTCAAAATATGTACATTGTATTGAACTCCCTTATCTAAATACTTTGTAACATGAACAAGAAAACGGAACAAACAGAATGACCGCCTCTCTAAGCTCCGTATGACGATCGAGTGCAATCGAAATCGGGAGAGTTTTAATCAAAAGCAAGTTTGGATCAGTAAAGACTGTAATAATGCATTGAGCAATGAGATGTCTTCCGATACGACGTTTCTAAGTCCCATTATCTTTTCTTATTGTGTTAATCGAGATGTAGAAAAATTGTCACGAGTTGAATTGATTTCCATTGGAAGACGTCTAATAGTTTATGAATGAAGCCTGTTTACATAAATATCTACATATTTATGAGCGTGGATGATTGGAAGTTAATCCATGCAATGTAAGATTTTTCTTATTATTTGCACATTTTTGGGCATTGCTATACGAAAAATCGGCCTTAACCCGATGTTGCCTAAACCTTGCGCGAATCAGCTTTCGTGTCATTTGTGCCGGGTCGTCTAGTTATAAAGAAGCGCGAATAATGTTAATGAGGTAATTCGCTTTACAGAAAACTTACTGTAAAACTGGTGAAAAGTTCCATACATTCAATCAAGACAATACGCTTAATTGTCGGAACATCCACAAAGTCGATGGTAAATTAGCTCATAAGTATCAGCTAATCTACGACAATACGCCTAATTGTCGCCACTGATGTCAGCATAAACAAACTGGAATATGATTAAGTTTTACCTGGGGCGACTTGCAGCGATTTCGAAGCTGTTATCCTATTGGTTGGCTGAATCTTACCAATATAATTAAAACAATACAAATAAACTCCCTAAGTTGCTGTGAATAGTGACAATCGACCAATCAGATATAACCTTGCAAACACGCTGCGAGTCAGCCGTAAGTTTTACCTTGGGTTATTGTAATCATAATAAGTTAAATCGAATATGCAATTATAATTAATTTAATAGAATATAAAGTTAGATAGTAGTTTTGGTATATCAGCCCTTTTATCAACAGCGGGCTTTTCTGTAAGCATCTTTGTCAAAGAAATAAAGATTCTTATTTGTTATCCACAAGTCACTTCTCTGTTTGATCTCTGGTATCATACTCTTACGACGCGACGACCGATAAACTAAGTGGTGATGATGACACGAATGATATTTCACAGGACCAGGCGATATTGGATAATAACCTTCAATTATTGAATAACTCCTGTGTACTGAAAGGAGTTGGAGACGTCTTGTCTGGTGAACAATCAATAGCCATTGGGAAACAGTACGGCAAAAGTAACACTTCAGATGGCATGTCGCATGCTGTCATGTAGACTGAAAGATCCGTCGCTCGAGGGCGCTCTCTACGATCTCCGCAGCAGCGTAGGGGTGCCATACCCTCGAGCGACGGATCTTTCAGTCTAGTTTTTATGTATCACTCACCCGGAACTTCACAGATGAAGCCCTTTGGTCTGACATCACAGTATTCGTCGTCCCATAGTCCCTCGTAATCATATCGGAACCTGTAAGTTAATGTAGAGGTATTGCTTATAATGACTTCTGTTGTTACATATTATCATCACGATCCCCTGATAATTTGAAATGCAACTTTTATTGGCTCTGTCACATAAGTGTATTATGCTTGGGAAGATGCATATGGATTTAGATGTAATACTGACTTAATGCAATTATACTGTAAACACTTGATTTAAGTAACAAGTAAACGAAACTTAAAATCGGGATAAAAATTTTGGAAACCGTTTCTTCTATGAATAGACTATTATCGTCCTTTTAGAGTAGATCCCGATAAAACGTTAAGAAATTACTATTGATGTGTACAGAGTGAAGGGTGGAAACATCCCCACTTCTTTCGTTCGACAATTCTTGTGGGAAGAAATTTCTAAAAGCAGAAGGCTTGACTCTATCTCTGCAATTCGGGGTGCGAGTGAATAACATTGCGCCCAGACATTTGCTAGTGAACTTACAGTGTTCTCCAACAGACTCTATCAACTACATCTCTAGTGATTCACCCAAACTCTAATCTCTCAGGCTCCTGTGGTTACAAATGATCAAACTTGAGTCAACGTATACCTTCAAGTAACCCCAAGGAATGTATCATACGTGTTTGACTCTACCAATAATTTGACCGACAATCAAAGAAGGGAGCAAACTCGATTTTACATTTCAAGGAGAACGATGTTAGTATTAGGGAGCCTTCAGTTATTATGATTGAGTGGGCCGGAGGTATTGGGGAGGCTCACATTTTACAAACTTGCCATAGGGGAGGGTCACATTTTACAGCCTGGGGGGAGGTAACATTTTACATATTGCTAAGTTTATGATGGATACAAAGTCTGAATGAGTTGTGTAAAAACACTTCACAACATTACTGCATGTATGGCATAATCTAGAGCGTTCACGCACGGGTTGGTTAGGAAAACTCTGCTACACTGACCTAACCAAGCCGTGTGGACCACAGAGCCAAAAGGAAATCACTAGTGATTGCAAAAGCGTAAAAAATTTCAATTAATGATTAGGAATATTGTTGATAAAATATAATAATAATAATAATAATAATAATAATAATAATAATAATTCTCATGTATACGTCAACTGAACTGAATACAATGTTAAAGAATACACGGCCATTTATAAGAAATTGTTACGTGGGAAAAGGACTGAAAATTAGTTGTCATATAGGCACTAATCGAGTTCAGCCTCATCTTCAGAATTACATTGATCTACGGTCTGTTATTAAAATGGCGACTGTTACGTGCTATTACAAATTGGTAGAAATTGTGGAAATCAAGAAGCAGCAATAACGAAAACATGACTTACATGTATTTGAAGGCCTGTGCACTGGTTTGATGCTGTGAGTCGACCCCTTCCTATAATTTACTGTTTAAAGACTTTGCAGAAGTTTTACAGTGATCGCACATTAAATTACAGTGCAATACTACGGCTGTAACTATATTGACGATCTTTCTGCGGGTCTGTACTTTTGCAACTGTACAATTATGACAGGAATTTTCATTTTTTATCAATAGCATCCATAGTTATAACTTTATTAATAACAGAGTCTTTACTACAACTGCGCGAATTTGGTCTAAATATTGATCATGATTCGGGATTAGAGTGCAGTAGGGTACTTTATAAGTATAAAATAACGACAAAAATATTGAATTTTTATCAACGGTATTCCTAAAGCATACAATTATTTTCTATACTCTTGCTATGACTAATAACGCCTTATGGCCCTTTGTGCAGATCGGACGATGCCAATAAAGATAAAAAGTCAAGTTACTCACCATAGCTGAACACAATCTTGGCCACTACCTTTCCTATTCTTGCTATTGTTGGGCTCATCTGGGGCCCAGTTACTGTAATCGCCGTCACAGAAGGAGCCGCCATCACTCCAGGCAAACTCACCCTCGTGAGCACGGTCCGACAGTCCGATCCAGAAGCCATACTTGGTAATGCATTTTGGTCCATGCAAATTATTTTCTATGATGAATTTGCGTACTTTACTGTCGATGGACGGATTGTTGAGGACAGCCAATCTACCTTTTGGACCGAGTGGGTGGATTGAACGTGATCTGCAAAATTGCCTAGCGTTCATATTGTAGTGATGGTCTTTTCTGGGCTGCTGGCAGTAGACTTCATACTTCATGCAATTGCAGCCGTCATCGAGTTGTTCCGTAAAGGATCCTACAGAATTCAATTATAAAAGGAATCAATATTCGGTATACTTAAGGTAGAACGCACCTCGGGGACAGACATTCGGACTCTCAAACTTTTACAATTCTCTTCTGATATACCACATGTGGGGGTTCATTTTAAAGCTCTTGGTGAAAGAAAACTTTTCGCCGGCTTAGTTTTTCGAAATTCGAAATTTTTTATTTTTCTCCATAGAGTTAACACAGGGATGGCGGCCATTTTGAATTTCTAATATCGGTAAATCTTGGGTTATTTGTTTCTCTAGTACCAAAATTTGCACGGTGACCCCCCTATTTTTATTCTTGATTTTGAAAGAGAATGATTGAAAGATCCCTTGAGGAAAGTTAGAGCAAAAGTTTAAGTCTTTCACTTTCAAGGTGCATACTACCTTAACTGACCCGCCGATGGTGTACATATTTTCATATGTTTTGCTATTTGTACAGCTGTATTGATATTTAAAAAGTGCGTTATGATCATCAGTAAGTTGCAAATTTCCAAAGAATTCGTCAATATTACTTGAATTGAACCTTTCACTGCGAAGTAAATGGGATTTCTTAGGACCCTAGCGACATGTACGGTGTGTAAACTATATGTCAATTTTATCAACCAGCTTTCATCGAGGCCTCATGTACAGAATTGGTGAAACGGATTGTTATGAAATTTATTTATGTGTTTTCATGTGACCAACTCTTATAGTTTTGCAGAGAACTGACTGAAGGAACGATTGTCTCATTTCTACGCTGTACGAATAGTTATATTTTCATCGTATTCCCTTGAATAAAAGTTGACTTCGGCAAACTTTTCATTATCAAATGTGGTCGGGTAAAACAGTCCTATGTGGGTCTGTATAAATAATGTTTCTTCCTTTGTTAACTATCTGCTTAGTTTGGACAGTTAACGTTCATTTACATATGTATATTGTTTTGCAGTGACCGAATTTCAAAATGATACTTAACGCGCAATTATCGTGACTAAATGAGCGCATTATCTATTGGTAATCTCGAGAATGTACAAAAGTTAATGAAGTATTTGACTTGTGTTATTTCACGAAATATGCATTGACAGAAACATAATCAGATTTATCGGGTCTAAATAAATATTGTGAATTCTATAAACTGAAGTGCGAAATTTGACCTTATGTACACGTCCAACAAATCTCTGATATGCTGTGGTGTAAGAGTCGAGAGAAGTCTAATTATTAGTAACGCTAATATATACAGTGTTTTTCTGTTCCCAATTATTGGAATATTGACATACACAATTGGATAGACTATCAATGATGCCAAACAAGACTGATAAATTGTAACGATCATAATACACTGCGCAGGGAAAACAAAATATCTCAGAGTCATGTAAAACAATCCTTTGTGTACTTTTGATTGCTTGAACATATTCAGGCTGCTCTTGCAACAACACAAACAGTGAAATATGTATGGATTAGATCCGGAGAGTACTCGTTTGTTACACGGTGTTGTTTTCCAGGGTGTAGGGTTACATTGTATTTACAGTATATTTACTTACTTGCGCAATGTTTTAACATATGACCTAACAAACGATGATGATATTACTTCCCAAAGAAGGGCATTGTGTGGCCGCTCAAATATGCTTTTAAGAAAATTCAGCTGTTGTAGTCGTGAATGATAAAAATTAACTAAAAATTGGAAATGCATTTTGCAGCTATGCTTACAATACAGTATTCGGTTATGGTGCATTTTTAATATTTCCATCATTCTTAGCATCCATGTCTATTGTAGTAATGCACTCGGAAGATTGTTAGGGCTGTCACGAATTGGTAGTAAATCATTTTCATTTGTTATAAACAGTGTCAACAAGTTTTCAGGTTTAACGAGAAAGGCTGTATACAGCTTTCCAGACCGACTTAAGCACCGTGGAAACCAGTTGTTCAATGCGCTATTCGTGTCTTTGCATATATTTTTTTGGTTTACAACGTCCCTGGCGATTTCAGTCGCACTGTTATGTAATTTTAGTATTATAATGTGTTTTGAATTTCCAAACTTGCCTATCTTCTTATGTTTTAGCGACTCTCTATGAATATCATTCATTGTTTATGGACGATTTTTAATCAGTCTGAAATAAAGTAATGAATAAACATAGATAATATTATGAGCATAAGTAAAATTTCTCACCTCCCAGCGTGTACTCCACGACCTTTTTCTTCGACTTCTAAACAATGAAAAGAAAGAAAGAAAGAAATGATAAAGAGTGTTGCACAGGCATGCTCGATAGCTGAATGCGGTTAAGAAACAAAATTTGGACTTCAATCATATTGTCAAGGTCTTGTTAATATGTCTCAAACAAAGTGTTTTGATGCATTACTCTCATAAAGCTTGATGTAAACCTGTCGTGCCTAAATTCAAAATTCAAAGACGTCACATGTGATCATAGATACTACCACACGTCATGTCTAATTCCCAGCGATGCCTTCTAAGTAAACGTGAGCACTAAACGTTTTCAAAAATTTGTCCGTGTTGAAGAAAAAAACCCAAAGTTTCAAAAATGCTGTTCCCGAAAGAAATGAAGTAGTAAATATAGTTGTTCAATCCTTACCGCGTTTGTCACGTACACCATACATCCTAGTAGCAAAACCAATTTAAGATCCATTTTCAGTCTTCAAGATCTGAAAGATATGGCGTCGTGAGAGAAGTACAATAGTCCACGGATAGATTAAACGAAATTTTCCCGCCCTGGACTAAGACTCACCAAATATGCAGAAATAATCAAGAATTAGGCCACGAATACAAACACCATCAGGAATAACGACAGTGTCCCACAAACAGTGGGAATATGGTACAAAGATTAAACTCTTCTTTTACAAAAAAATAACAGGACAATCTTTTGCAAAAAATAACAGGAAAAGTTTGAATCTGTATACATCGGAGCACAACATGTTTCTTTTTCACTTGATGCCGTTTCTTCATGCATGGAAAATGTTTCAGGGAGTTAACTTTAAGTATAGGAATATTTAAGTGTGTCGTCTATGCTGAGTTTACCTTTTTTGGAAAACAATTGCTTTACAAGTTTTAAAATCCGAAGACAGGAAATGTTAGCAGCAAATAGTTTAAGGGACGTGATGTCTTATTTTTGTCCATTATATGAACTGAATGTGCTCACGTGTTTTACAACAGGTTCATTAACAGTAGTACGCTTCACACAATGATGGGTATCCAGTAAACAGACTAGAAAAATTCAGCATTCATACAACAGAACAACTTGACATGCTAATGTGTGACCCCTGAATGGAAGGAATGACGTGTTATATTCAATTGACATGTACAGGTTTTGAGTTTGACAAAATTACAAACTTAGTAATCAAGCATTGAAATTGACTGCTGATGACTCGGCATGCATTGACATTTATCAGACACTACTGGACGCATGAAATAATACAGTATGACATGAATTACTGCATACTTTTTGACTGTTATGAAGTTGTGTAAACCAATTGTACCTTTGACCTGTCTCATTTTAAAGTAACAAAACAACGAGCAAGGAGATGTTACGCAACATTTGCAGACCTCAGGATAATCACTAACCAAAACACAAGAACAAAGACAGACATTGTATATTGTGACAGCAGTTCAATTGAGCACACGACGCGGAGATGAAGATAGACTTCTGATAAGACTAGACGTGTATACGGTCTACTGCCAGAGTAACTATCTCTGACGAGGATTTATTGTATTATATTTTTCAATATTCCTGTCAATGAACCCAATTGATACCAATATAATCGACAGCCGTAGGGCGTGTAATGAGAACAATCAGATCTCTGTTATATCATTATATGTAGCAGGTTTCATCAACTTTCGCACAGTACTCTCAGAGTTAAATCACTAATTACAAAATTTTATTTAATATGTAAATGAGCTAATTATTAACTTGAAACACCCAATGCTTCTCAGTGCAATTAAATATTTATCAGATCAATATAGGTATCAAGTTTCATCAAATGTAATGCTGTAATTTTGGAGTAATATCACTAATTACAAAGTCCATTAAATATGCAAATGAACCCTTAATTAACTCCACATGACTAAATTCTTTACACTACAATTATATATCTGTCAGATCAGTGTCTGCAGCAGATTTTATCACATTTGGTGCAGTTATTTCGGAGTTATATGACTAATTACAAAACTTCATAAAATATGCAAATGAGCTACTGTTAACTTGACACTGCCAAATACTTGTCAGTACAATTAGATATTAAACAGATCAATATCTGTACGAGATTTCACTGACTTGTGTGCCGTGATTTCAGATTTATATTCCTAATTACAAAGTTCATTGAATATGCAAATGAACCCTTAATTAACTTGACACTACTAAGTGCTTTACACCACAGTTAGATATCAGTCAGATCAGTATCTGCAGCAGAACTCATCAAATTTGGTGCAGTTACATTGGAGTTATATGACTAATTATGAAACTTCATAAAATATGCAAATGAGCTATTTATTAACTTGACACTGCCCAATGCTTCGTAGTATAATTAGATATATATCAGAGCAATATTTGTTGCACGTATCATCAAGTTTGGTGCAGGAATTTCAGAGTTCTGTCACTAATACAAAAGTTCATTAAATATGCAAATGAGCAGATAATTGACATGGCACTCACAGTATCATCATAATGTTCTGAGATTGTCATCTGTGAAAAGTTTCATGAAATTTTGTGCCGTATTTCTTGACATATGTCTACACTGTCATTACCGTCTCCATAGGGAAACCATTGTACGGCAAAAATCGATATTGCATAACTTCATTAATATGCAAGCAACACCAACCAAAGTCTGATCAATTCTTGCAAGTAGCATATGGTACCTGTGTATCAAATCTGACTTGAATCTATTCAGGCGTTTTTGAGTGATCGTGTAAACAGAAAGACAGACAGACAGACATCGCTATGACATTAGCGCACGTGTGAACACATGAGCTAAAAACCAAACAGAAACATTCACAAAGGCATCACATTTTATACAAGCGAACAAAGTTTTGCGGATGGAATGATTTTACTTACCAAGCTTGCTTGTCAGAACTTCTTCAAACGAGGAAAATGCAATGATCAGTGGCTACAACTGGCCGTATTTATAGATGCCCAACGTTCCCAGGATGCCATTTTGAAAGTTTGAAATTTAAGTGAGATTAACCCAAAATGCGTACACCAATACAAACGTAATTAGACTTTAAGAGACAACCCTTAAACACCATTTACAGTATTGCATATTGAACAATACTCTGGTTTGCCATCGATAACTAGTTCAAGTACCCTGAACGCAGGTTACATGATGTAATGTTTTCATTCATCAAAACCATCTGATTTTATCACTTTGGATGGCATGTTTTCCCACAACCTGAATTCTTGCAACATAATTTTTGTACATGAAAATAGTATGGGAATTGTACTGTCAGATGTATTGGTTCTTATCTACAAGGTAGATGCCCTCAAAGTTGTTTTCGTTTCAATCCAATCCAACAGTCTTATCTGAAAATAGGTTGATTAAGCTTTGTCGTAATCCAACTATTCATGTATTCAAAGAAATTCTAGGTCTTCTTGTAACCACTCTGAAGTTTTCAGGCGATTGTGTATTCCTACATGATTATGAATTATGAAATCCATGACAATTATCTGACTCTTTGTAGATTGTGATCTGTTTTGACTGGTCTTACCGTTATTTCAGTAACGTTCCAATTAAGTACTTTGTTGTGTATGTAGTTCAAATTAAACGACCTGTAGCTGTAACTTTTGATGATTTCTTTTGCTATTTTTTAATGTCCACCACATATTTTGTTCTATTCCATAACGCATGTTGACATATACCGTAGTTAGCTTGAAAACTCGGCCTGCACACACACACACAGATATATATATATATATATATATATATATATATATATATATATATATATATATATATATATATATATATATATATATATATATATACACACAACTGAGTTGATCAGGATAATCTAAGATATTACATTTCCACTACAAATTTGTTTCGTATAGGCTGCAGAGCCGCCTACACTCATCGGGTGGCTGTGATCGACTGAGACTTTAGGCGGGAAACGATTTCTTTTGTTTTGTTTTTGTTGGCACCTGTTTGTTGCAAAAGGATGAATAATTAGTGACTGCACAAGAGAAATTTTCTCCTGTGTCTGCAGGTCGATACTAATTCGTTTCTATTGTTGAGGGAGCACATTTCTGGATATCTGAGGAGTATGAATTTCTCGTGGAGGCACAGATTGCATTTTTTTGTGACGTTGGAGTATGGATTGCATTGCTTTATTATTTTCAAGTCAATCCTGTATTCTGTCTTTGCATCTTTCAGTGACCAAATGTGCTTGCTCAGTTCGGTGCTGTTTCTGTATTTTTTGTTGCGGAATGATAGCATGTGGTTATTATATCTTGTTTTGCATGGAGTCTCCGTCAGGCCGATGTATGTTGCGTGTCTGTTGTTGTCTTCTCTGGTGACCGTTGCTTGGTAAACCGCGCCCTCTGTGAGGCATTTTCCTGGCAATGGGCATTTGCTCTTTTGTCTGCAGTTGCTTTCTTTACTGGTGATGGTGGCGGTTGTATTCTTGTTTTCCATTTCCTGTTGTGTGAAATGATAATACTTTGCATGTTTGGCATACAGCTGTTGCTTAGTTTGAGTATATATATATATATAGAGAGAGAGAGAGAGAGAGAGAGGAGAGAGAGAGAGAGAGAGAGAGAGAGAGAGAGAGAGAGAGAGAGAGAGAGAGAGAGAGAGAGAGAGAGATATAGAGATATAGAGATATAGATAGATATAGATAGATATAGATATAGATATAGATATATAGAGATATATTTATATAGATTATATATATATGTGTGTGTGTGTGTGTGTGTGTTTGTGTGTAAACGGCATTGTTATTGTTGACAAATAAACTAGAATTCAAATGTACACAATAAAAATGCATTTGTACTCACGTGTTCACACACGTGAGCCATGTCGCATCGATGTCTGTCTGTCCGTGTGTCTGTGGGGACGCTGTCCCTAAAACGGTTTATCAGATCTAAAGTAAGTCTTGCATGTGCATAGATTTTCTTTGAGGTTTGCAAGAACTTATTAGCTTTTGGTTAGTGTGGTCAGCATATTTTATGCTTATTTGCATAATTGATTATTTAACAATAAACATATACATTGAAAACGGCTGCACTGAACTTGAAGAGATTTGCTACAAATGTTGCTCATACTTAGAAATATGAGCCGTGAAAGATATAAACGGGTGACAGGAATGTTAATTACTGGTTCGGATATTTGATGAACTTTTTAATTAGGAATATATCTCTGAATTGACTCGATGAAAGTTGACGAAACCTGCTATGCACATTAATGATACTATGAGGTTATCCCTCGATATCACCTCTTGGTGGGGTCGTATTGCTGCGAGTGCGGTTGTGGGCCGCATCACACCAGTCGAAGACGAGTGTGATGCGGCCCACAACCGCACGAGCAGCAATACGACCCTACCAAGAGGTGATATCGAGGGATAACCTCTTTATCATATACCTATGCCCACGTTATTGAATGAATAAATCTCGTATATTAAAATATGATACGTTTCACTGTGGTTTTTCTTGATGGACTACATTTGTTTGCGCCATCTTGCTAAGGCGGATTGATATACTAGCGTCTGACGTAATCTATCAGCTGGCTCATTGCCAATTATTTTACGGTTGAGCAGAGAAATGCTTGAACTCTGTCATCAAACATGTAGGATATCTACCGAATCGGTACGGTACATGCAGGTGTTGTGTTTGGTATTATTTTCCAGAACGCATTTACCATGAATACACGATATTTTTCAAAGTTGTGCTTTTGAATTTGACGGTCCTCCGACATGTCCGATTTGCTTGTCGTCTGCGCGTCTGTGCTTATGCACGGACGGAACAGCTGGTCTGTCATCGATCTGTCAGTGCCCGTACAGTGTGATGCATGCTTGCTCTTTAATTTGTTCGAATTGATAGCACTACTTGCAGCTTAATCCGATATCGACACATGTTTTATTTAGTTACCCCGCATTTCCCTATGCTTCAAAACCCTGCCACTTTTGGAGATCGGACATGATATCGTAGTCAAAATCATAGACGGTATAACATTCTTGAAAGTCGTTTAGCATTTTAAATCACTTAATAATAAGAATAAGAATAAGAATAAGAATAAGAATAATAAGAATAATATTGGGTTCTTATATAGCGCACATATCCACAAGTACATGTGATCAAGGCGCTTTTACAATTATTATCATATACCTATGCCCTGTATTGGGTCTGTACTGAGTTCAGTGACATGATTTATCATGTTGATTTGCATGTCAATACAGTGATACGCCTTGTTGATTTGCATATGAAAGGAATGATCAGCGCGTCTTTCTTTCATTCAATTGAATATTTGCATATGAAAAAGTTATACGACCTGTTGATTTACATAACAAAGCCTGATACGGCCTGTTGATTTGCATACCGGACTACTTACATGGTGGCGCCCTAACCAAAACAAACTATTGTGCCCGTCTAGCGTCTATGATTTTGACTACGATATCATGTCCGATCTCCAAAAGTGGCAGGGTTTTGAAGCATAGGGAAATGCGGGGTAACTAAATAAAACATGTGTCGATATCGGATTAAGCTGCAAGTAGTGCTATCAATTCGAACAAATTAAAGAGCAGAGCATGCATCACACTGTACGGGCACTGACAGATCGATGACAGACCAGCTGTTCCGTCCGTGCATAAGCACAGACGCGCAGACGACAAGCAAATCGGACATGTCGGAGGACCGTCAAATTCAAAAGCACAACTTTGAAAAATATCGTGTATTCATGGTAAATGCGTTCTGGAAAATAATACCAAACACAACACCTGCATGTACCGTACCGATTCGGTAGATATCCTACATGTTTGATGACAGAGTTCAAGCATTTCTCTGCTCAACCGTAAAATAATTGGCAATGAGCCAGCTGATAGATTACGTCAGACGCTAGTATATCAATCCGCCTTAGCAAGATGACGCAAACAAATGTAGTCCATCAAGAAAACCACAGTGAAACGTATCATATTTAATATACGAGATTTATTCATTCAATAACGTGGGCATAGGTATATGATAAAGAGGTTATCCCTCGATATCACCTCTTGGTGGGGTCGTATTGCTGCTCGTGCGGTTGTGGGCCGCATCACACGAGTCGAAGACGAGTGTGATGCAGCCCACAACCGCACGAGCATCACACTCGTCTTCGACTCGTGTGATGCGGCCCACAACCGCACTCGCAGCAATACGACCCCACCAAGAGGTGATATCGAGGGATAACCTCATGTTATTACCCCTGGTCACTGGACCTAATATGATACCACTCAACTCCCTGGGGAGCAAACAACAGCTAACATGTGCAGCCACTAAGCGCAGCAGAGCTAAACGCACACATTACAACCACTGTCCTACAAGGTACCCATCACTCCTGGGTGGGGAGAAACAATGAGGAATAAAGTACCTTGCTCGAGGACACAACACCACAGCCATGCCGGGGCTCGAACTCGCCATCCTTTCATGCCTCCTCTTAATACTAAATTGCATATTTAGTGAACTTCACAAATTAGGATGTGTATCTGGATTGACTAGATCAAAGTTGACGAAACATGCTATGTACATTGAAGATACCAAAAGTCTGTTCACAATCTTTATATCATCTAATTACTTATTTGTATATTTTATGAACCTTTTCTTATTAGGCCTATATCTATTATTTCATAACAGTCGAAGGTAACAAGTAAAGTTACCTTCAAAAACTACAGCTTAAAGCTTGTGCCTTGAAAGAAATCATTAAAAAGGCAGATATCTCTGTACTGTGACCGCAATTGGACATGCGCTTCTGAGCGGTTGGCTGTTCGTAAAACGTTAAATAAGAAAAAATTAATAATGAGTATTTCAATATTTCAAAGGCTATCTGTTTCAGAGCACCACATGTTTTTTTTTCACGTGACGACGTTTCTTCATGCATGGAAAATGTTTCAGGGATTGTATCGACAATGCTGTAATTCCTTTTAATTGTCAAAAGCTGAAAAACCTACCCAGCGATTGTGCCTTTCAACATATCGATAAACGTGTTTATGAAAATGGAGTGAATTTTTTTCAAAACTAAATAAATATGATTGAAGCAAATGACATCTGGGACCACTTTCACCATAAGCGGGGATACCGGTAATGGATAGTCATATCGTGCTGGAGTGTTTCAAACATACTGATTGTTTCCAATCTCTTTAAAGATTGTCAAACTCGTGACAAATTTTGCCAAATGTGAGCGTCTCTCTTTAGTTCCTCTAGCTAAATTTTTGAAACTAGAAATTTTTTGCCCTTTATCGATTTCCAGAAGCTACAATTTTATGTATTTTAAATAAATTAATAAATGAACAATTTTAATCAGTTCACTAATCCGATGTAAAGTTGAATAGGTTCTTTAAGTGACACTTGACACACATACGTTTTAGCGTTTTACCGTTATTTGATACCACCCAACTTTTCCCCACTTTTCGTTCTATATTTATCCACCTACTCCATCAACATTTCGACAGAATACGACAAACACCTGACTTGGCTGTTCCGTGCTCTTTCAGACCTTAATACCCGTCATGTTGTTGCATATTAGTAACATTTCCCTTTTCTCCCTTGGTCTTGTTACAAGCCAAATGAATAGTAAGCTTATGATCTTTTAAACTGACAGTTTCTATTCAAACTTGGACCATAATCAATGATCTTCTATGACTTCGTGCTGTATTTGTTCACACAATTAAATTGCGATCCCGTAATTTGGGAGGAAAATGACATTGTAGAAGAAGCCAGCTAAACACATGCAAGAAAGATATAGGACAATCGAGTTGTGCATTCAGTCGTGGACACGAAAGAGGAATTTTGTATTCTGATAAGATACAGTTGTCGAAGGTCGAAGATTTCATATTAAATGTAGCTGTTATAAAAGTCAACAATATCTATACTAATTACATTCCTACTGGAATTGGCATGTCAGTGTTGTATCGTATTTTATACAGAATTGTAAAACTGACAGAAGAGACAGACAGGCAGAAGACTAACAGACACAGACAACCAGACAGACAACCAGACAAATAGACAGACACTGCGAACAGAAAGGGGAGACCGACAGATCTAGAGACAGACGGAGACAGATACAAACATATACAGACAGAAAGACCGACCGACAGACTGACCGACCGGATAGAAACAGACAGACAGACAGACAGACAGAGACAGACACAGAGACAGATAGACAGACAGCAAGAAAAAGACAGACACAGGCACAGACACAGGCAGATAGGAGGGAGAAAGGAATGGTGAAACAGACAGGCAGAGCTTCAGGGAGAGCTAAGGAGAGCAATAGAGGAGAGAGAAACAAATATAAATAAAAGTTCAGAAACTAAAACTATGTCACATGAAAATACGAGAGACATAAATAGATGAGTCTGATACATTGCTTTGAAATAAGTGGGGGAGAACTCAATGACTTTATGACGTCATAGTGGTAAGATTTAATTCAACCACCAACTGTCTGATTCCCATAATAAAGCGTTTTGATACACTCATTATAGTGACCCATTGAACTAAATCGTACCGAAAACATGTTGCAATTAATGTAAATGTATGCCAGATCTTGTTGTCGGGTCACTCAAAGCTGTGTGTGCAAATTTTTGGAATCCTGTTTCCCGTTTCCTCGTTTTTACCAGGACGTGTTTTGTGCTGGAGCTGGGACGCTGAATACGGTGTATATTGAACTCCTGGCACCCAATACTATGGAGACGTTCTGGTAAATCGTTTCCTTGCGGTAATCGGTTGATATGGCAGATATATACAGGAGTTGAACAGCTGAATTGCTGCTGAAAGAGACGAATTTGGGACGATAATACAGAGATCACAATGAATTTAATATCACATATGCTATGATTAAAATGTTGCATCGTTTTGGTCGGTACGCATTCAGAAGCCATTGAAAGTACATCCTTGTTACAGCATTTTGCTATCGAATATTTGACCTTACCTTGGCTTGAAGACGTGTCTATATGCATACGAATTTAGAAGCCGGCTCGTTTCTACATGTGTGTGCTGAATACGCATAAGCTTACGAATTTTGTTCATGATGTATTGGTACCGATCCTCAAATTGTGTTCCTTCATCTGTGTACGCATACATATATTGACTCCCGCAATTTCTTGTGTATATGTATGTGATGCTGTTAAATATGTGTATGTCATGTTTTACGTATGATGTAGGCATTTGTATGCTCATATCTACGTGTATGTATGTATGTATGTATGTATGTATGTATGTATGTATGTATGTATGTATGTATGTATGTATGTATGTATTATGTATTTGTGTATGTATGTATGTATGTATGTATGTATGTATGTATGTATGTATGTATGTATGTATGTATGTATGTAATGTATGTACGTATGTATGTATGTTTGTTTGCATGTGTGTGTGTGTATGTATGTATGGAAGTATGAACGTATGTATGTATGTATGTTTGTTTGTTTGTTTGTGTACTATATATACATATGTATGCGTGTATGAATGTGTGTGCCTGTTGCAGTTAACGTATACATGTTTCAATATAAGGCTAATTACATTTTGCATCCTCGTTGGTTGTTTTAAACGCATCTCCAACCCATGTTATGTGACTGTACATCCATCAACACGTATTTAAGTGTGTGAATTCATTACTCCTAATACTATATAATTTCAAAAAGCAGAGAATCTACAGTTAAGTATGATAGCAATAGTTTACTCGAAGGACGAACGAATGTATATTTGGTATTTATGATAAAAATTAATTTAAGTCAGTATTGATACACTTTCTGAAAATTAATATTTCACTCGAAACAAGAGTATATGTAGAAAAAACGCCTATTTTAATTTGCATTATCTACCCTCATTCTCAAATGCCATGGGTTGAAAGACTGACAGTCAAAAAAGTTATCAAAAACATGATTAGAAAAATTAAAATGCCTCTTATTCAAAATGTAAGAACTTAATTGCCAAACAAAATAGTCGCTCTGTTATATAGCATTTAAAAACCTTAATGTGAGAATTTCAGAAAATTCTACTCAGCCAGAGTGGAATTTAATTCTTTGGAAATCTTGAAATGGGGAGAAAAGAGAAGTCAGGAAATCGGGTGATTAGTATACATTTGCATAAAGTAACATTTCTTTATCATGCAACTTTTACGACTGCTTGACAAGCTATAAGGTGAACCCAACCAATATTTTAATCTTGGGTTGACAAATTAATTAAAATTGACTCCATTAACAGGGTCTTGATTCCTCAGAAATTGTGAGCTTTGCTACGGTAATGGCAATATGCTAATTGGCGTGTCATTTTACACTTGATTTTTCATACATGACTTGAACACAACAAACAAACTGGAAAATGAAAACGGCAAACCATAGTCTGGTACCCTGCCCCAATTTTACCGCTGGCTGCGCTGCTCACGAAAATAGGGCTAGGTATGGGCTAATATTTCTGTCAGAAATTTGACTGCATATTAATGAGCACAGCCACCTGACAAGATCATGTGATCAGCACATCTGTATAGTGGCAAGCTCGGAAATTAGACGACGGAACATCGAACGTTGAAGTTATTTTCACGGTTTCATGTTTAAGTCTCTTTGTTCTTCTATGATGGTATTTAGTGGTGAAATGTCGATTATCGCCTATGCTTTATCTCAGACGTAGTCTTGTGACCATAGTGACAGACTATCTATTCCTCCTTTCGAATGTACGGCAATGTCTCAAAAAACAAATGGTTTTCGTTTTTTTATTCAATATCGGGATAGGATGCTTGGTTCGGGAAACTATAGAGGTAAAATTATTCCATGGGCATACGAAATCTAAATTCGAAGATAGCTCAACGTTGGAAATCAATCCAATGCAATCACTGCGCTCGTACTATTGACCAATGATAGCCATGCTTACAATAGCTTATACCTAACCCTTTTTTCGTGAGCAGCGCAGCCACCGGTATAAATGGTCTGGAGACCAGACTAGGCAAGCCGATGATCTAATCGTAAAAAGTGTATCTCATCATTAGTTGCGTATAATTGCTATAAATATTTGGATACAGGTTTTCGGCGGCATAATAAAAGTAAAAGTAAATGTGATATACACGTCATACTATTTTATTCCACACTAACTCTTTTAAAGAGATGTGTTATACATTGATAATTTGTTGATAAACTCTCGCTGAGGAGATCATGAAAGATCATAAATATTGGTAAGCCTAAGTTACAATTATTTTTCTTGAATTTCGCTGAAGTAAACAAGCAGTGTTGACTTCAATAATATTACAGGATTTTACCAGAACTTGCACCCCCGAGGTGCTGTTTAATTCGAATACGACAAGCAAGGACAGATAAAGAAGAATATTTCCTAATCACTGTATGTCACAGCTGAGAAGAACGTTAGTATCGGAATAAATACGTAATAAAGTAAATACAATGAAAGCGAAAATTACATAAATAAATACATTTTTGGCCAACGGGGTGTGGTTTTTGATGTTTGTGCCTTCACGGAAAAGAGCTTGCAATACTATTTTAATAGTCATATACAACCAAATTTTCCTCTATGACATTCTTACTTTTACGCTGTGCGCTTACTGAAAGTCCAATGTACAGACAGATTTCAATGTGCATGGTACCTGGATTTGCTCTCATTACGCAGAACATCCTGACGAATGCCGCCCTCTACAGTTGCGTTAGCAGCTCAAGGAGACCACAAGGTGTTCTCTTCTCGGTGGCAGGTCATGATTGACATGACTGCAATTACAAGATTCTCTCCGTATTGTAACTACAGTCTACGAAAGTACCCCTGTTCCAGTCTCTGTTCACGTTTTGATGGAAACCATGAGCAACATTCATTTTGTCATTGGAAATATGTAAAATGTGCCGCGTTTCTCTTAATAATTTTACTCAAAGAAATTGTACTGGTTGCTTGTAAAAAATGAATTTAAATCATAACAAATGAAAATCAATCTTCCGAATTCCAAAAGAACTGATAAACAAAAATCTGGTAATCGCAAGTTTGGTCTACATAGTGCACAATACATACACAAAGCATTCAACTACCGTATGATTTACATCGATCATGTTATTGACGTTAAAAGAAAGCGCAAGGATAAATGTCAGTCGATATTAAAGGAAATGCCTGTACTATGCCATTTCATGTCAGGCATAAACACAGAAAGGGGGTGATTTAAGAAGACAAACAGCAACAAAGCAATCGAAAAAATTGAAAAATTCCAATCTCATTGGTCGACGGTTTGTGATTACTGTGTTTGATCTTTGATATTATGGTAAAATGACAGAGAGATCATCCGTGTTATATCGCTTTTCAATCTGAGAATCACCTCGGGCTACGTCGCATTCAGTTGTCCCTTATAGCGCGCATGATCAGAAATGATGCTGAATCCTAACTTAGCGCGTCATTCAGCAGGAGACTTTGTTCAACGAGTTTTTTTTCGATGGAAACATAAACTTTAGACTCTTGTTCTTTCTTTCGCTAACATAAGGATATCTCCCTGCAGATTCAGTTGAACTAAGTTCAAAGTAGAATGTGAGCATGGTGGACATCTTGTTCAGAATTGGATTATGGACGAAAAAAGGTTACCGTTAAGTCTGAACGGTGGGTGAACTGCTTACGATATACACAATTTGCAGTTTTTGGAAGCATTAACCATATTAATTTGCAGGTAGTATGTGTCCAGATGAAACCCCGTTTAATGGAGCAGTTTTCACAGTCATCGAGCAGAGTTTCGTCGTTGCTATTTTTAAATATATTTGTTACTCTTCTTCTCTCTCACACTAAAATCAAATGTGTTAAACGTACTACATGCAAAGGCAGTTCAACACCGTTACGGCAAGCGATATCCCTGCATTTAATTAAAGTGTTTCAGCTTCATGCCACTATGCATAATATTTGCCCTTCTAACTTCAGCCTACAAAGGCTTTACCAGCATATTGCACACTACGTTCTTAAATAGGATGAGGAAAGGGTTTTGCGATAGCTTTGCCCGCTTTCATGTAATCCAAAATAACTATTCATGCCAGCTGTTCATATCATAGTTACATGTTCTCTTCAGCGTCAAAAAAACCTGGAATGGCGTTCAAAAATGATTTTCAATAAGAAAGTACAATTAATTACCCAACATTTTGATTGATTTGTACCAATAACGGTTACGTTTGTAGTGACTTTTTCTGCGTTGCCTTGCGATGAATTTTTCCGCTCTAAGTGAATGTGGAAAATTATTAAATTAGTTCGCACCTCGAAATTCAAAAGACATCCTTTTGCCCAAACTGTCTCAAGGAAATCTTTAACCTTTCCTTTTTGTAATCAAGAATAAAACTCATCGGTCAAATGCAAAATTTAGTGCCAGAAAAACAAATTATCCTTTATTAATTGACACCTGAAATTCAAAATGGCTGTCATTCCAGAATGAACTGTATTAGGAAAATCAAATTTTTGATTTTTTTCAAAACTAGTCCGGTGACAATTTTATAAACCTGATCAGCTTCAAAATGAGCAGCTACAAGTTGTAGACTAAAACTACATTGTAAAAGTTGGAAAGTCCAAATATCTGTTCCGAGACGCATTCTTCCTCAACTATAGCTGACAAACGTATGTTTAGCTATGCTAGTGAAAATTTCAAGAGTAACGTACAATACTTCGACCTATAGTTTTCATAGTAGAATAAAATTTTTAGAAACTCTGACTTCAGAACTCCGAACCAATTGTCCTCAAATTTCCGAGAGTCCGACAGAGTACAGACAGATATATTTTGCATAGCCTATTTTATGTCTTTTATAGAAGTTAAATAATTTGACTTTATTTTAATCGCCGCATGAAGCCATCACAAGAAAATACGGTGAATTCCGGCTGTCTCGTGGTAATGAGGTCGTTTTTTTCCTACTAACGCTATATGACACAATCAAAAGGGTGGAAAACGGTACATGTATGTCTGTATGTCGCTAACACTATCTGAGACCTAACAGACAGTTGGACCTAAGTGCATACATACATGTAGCCTACTTGATCATTTAATCAAAATTTTCAAAATTTGTTTGACAGCCATCTACAAGGAAATTGCTGACGTGTCAGAAAGTTTGAAAATTCAAAATGCAATTCCATAAAACATAGCCAGTATTTAAGCATTGATAACCAAAATATTCAATTCAACCAACAATTTTAACAATTAATGTACCCTAAATATCCACCATATGGCATACCATGCCCTTGGGGTCAGTACCCAGGAAGTAATGAAAAAACAGAATACCTTTGCGCTGAGGAACCGACGATTAAACATACATGTACAATACAATGACTTGCCTCGTGTCTCTTGCACGTCTGTAGTGGCGGGGTACAAAACGTAAAGGCCGTAAATGACAGAAATCCTGTCCGAAACACCACAGCTATGGATCCACAGCTAGTGACTCTAATATCGATACTAGTGAACTCTAGACTTTTAAATCGCGGGTAAATACATATACTTCTCATATCTAAACCAAGCACCCCGTGGTTTATTAGCTCTTTTTCAGTAAAATAAAGGTGCCGCTTCTATACTTTAAGGTTTTCCAGTACTTGTTGCTATTATAGTTTCTGTTTGTACTACAATCAGTTATCTATGCACTTGCTTTGCCGCGGTTGTATCCTCTGAAGCCAGAAATGGAATTTTGCATAACACGGGTGGTTGCGTTATGTATGGTCGCTCCATGTGATGAAGCTACCGTGGATAATACCGTGGATAATAATACTTATCACATGCACAAGCCAAGTTTGTCGTCTCCGAACAAAAAATACGGGATTTATTCTCTGGTCGTTCTACGTCACGACAACCCGCGTCTATGTCATCAATTTTGGTGCGTCGGACCTTTTTTTTTGTTGATCTTCGGTGTGCTCGTAAATATGTAAACAAGTAAACAAACAACATGGCGGCCGATGTTTCTCCCACAATCAAAAGTCATGTAATGAAATCGATATTTTCACAGACTACGACATTAATAATCCGAACAATGTAAACACAAGAGTGTATACGCCTGTATATTCCGAAGGAATCACGTGAATAATTTGTGGAAACAACGAACTCGAAGCTGGTCGCGTATACCGTGGGTTCTGTACGCATTGCAAACAGGGTCAGGCGGGGGTCAGGCGCGACGTTTACAGTGTTCGCGCCGAGATTCAGTCAATATTTGCTCCCGAAAAATAGCGTATCTTCGTCTGTGATAAATTTCTAGGACTATGCTATCTTTGAAATAGAGTATAATTTTGCGGAAGGTAGCCTACGTGTAGACCGAGAGCTGTCATTTGCTCCACACACGAACGAACGTGAGCGCTAACGCACACGACGGACGACTGGAAATGATTGACAACTTGTGCACGGCGTACTGATATTATTCCTAAAGTAGTTCAAAAGTTTAAACGCGGAATCGTCATGGAAAACTTATTTTATTTTGCAAAAAATAACAAATTCTTCGCTTGTGCATGTGATAAGTATATTATTCCCTAATATTTTTCTTCGTCCAGCGAAGGAAGATACTCGTGACGTAATGACCGTGTCACCACTCGTCTTCGACTCGTGGTGACACGGTCATTACATCACTCGTATTTTCCTTCGCTGAACGAAGAAAAATATTAGGGAATAATATCTAATTACTGTCTAATATAGAGATATATTTTACAAATGGCATGTTATATAATAATTTGCACGTTTCGTATTTGTTTATTACGAGTACTCAAAAAAACATGGCGGCGCCCATGAAAGTAGGGTACACTTCCAGTTACTCGCATACCGGTAGTATATTTAGTCTGGTTCCTAGTCTGGTTCCCTGACCCATTTCCCCGGTAGAGGGCGTGGGGAAATATAGGGTCAGGTACCGGGTAGCCATCTTGAACAGAATTTTGTTCAAAATGGCGGAGGTTAGTCACCTGACAGAACATGCTACAACAAATATGCAACCATGAAAACGCCGGTCATCGATATTTAAAGGAATGAAATTACACTGTGACAGTGACGACTATTTTTACACTGCTTAGCGTTTCTCATTTAAATGCCTGGCTATACCATTACCAGCAATTTCCGATAACACTGTGGAGAATATATCCTGACAACACCATAGACATAAATTGGACCATAAATCAAAAACCGATCGATATCATGCTGTTATACCGGCCTCGTTATGCCACCACACTTTTATTCGACTGGTTTAACACATGTTAGCAATTTTAAAAATAAAGTAAGTTTTCTTTATACTTTGTAAGGCACTATCACATGTAGAATTTTTTGAGTTAATTTCTCTGCATTGCCCAAAGTTTCACATTTTATTACACAGTTAAGCAGCATTCAATAGACATATAAGCGAAGAGCTAGTGTATAGTCGCTCTCGTCTTAAATGAACCATCAATTAAATGCACGTGTACTAAGAAACGCCATAAAATGTAGCGGTTTGCAAAATATGCCAAATATTAACAAGTTGGCATAGTATTTTTCATAAATGTCTCAGAATAAAAAAATTCCAAAGCCCATGCTGGCCACGGTGCTGGATACAAAACACGTGATACGTTCTGCTAAATTCTGAATTATTGCATCATCTAGCAAGAACTTTATTTTTTAACATTTTAGAAATACTCTGAAGTAGTTCTAATGTCCTACTGGAAAAATAATACCTCCCATTCTTTGAACAAAGTTCAACTTCATATATGATAAATGTGCGTTCAAGCTCTGGCATTCACTAAATGTCTCATTTTGAACATGTGTTTCAATCCTGCTCTATATGTGAATGGGGATAAGACAGCATTTCTTGCTTATTAAAACATCTTGCGGGTAACAGAAAGAAATCATATTGAGGAGACGATGATATCGAGCGAGAGGTCATATTTTCTTCGGAATTTGTGATTTCACATACATTTAGATAAATTCATTTGTTACAAGTTCATAATGCAGTTTAGGTTGCTGTTGGTACCATGCGTTCTGTCAGCTTAAAGTCTGATAATCAAGCCGATTTCATTGTAAAGATTCATTATCACACAATCACCATCATCGGTCAGTCATTTTTGTTGCAGTTTTTCGCCTACATTTCCCTGTTGTTTGTTGAAGCTCGTTAGGAATCGCGCCTGTCAGACGTCATTGTACATTACATGAAGAAGCGGTCAGCAAGACAAGCGATTTCCCTGCACTTCGTTTTAGATAGTCCGGCTTCTTACCTCTCCGATTGTATCGACTAGCGTATTCTGAGCCAGGGAAGAATCTACCAGCAGATTGTAAAATGAATGCTAAACGAAAAGTAAATAGCCTTCAGCATTTGTGTAAAGACGTCGTAAAGATCTACAATGTTCATTTTCTTGTCACCAAAAATAATAATTTATGCCCGCTTTTTTAATATTATGGTCATATTTTCCGAAGCATTCGAAAATAGTGTGCTGTAGGTGTGCTTCATTACGAAATTTATACCAAGCTGACGTACAGTTTGACGGTATAAATATGAGACAAAGTAAACATAATGTACTATGCGCCACTATCTACCACTAAAACTCACTCTCCTGCAACAAAAAAAGTATTTCCACAGACTGATATGTCAGAAATACTGAAACCGCCCCGTCTTGATGATTGATAACTCACCAGGATGATTTCATCACATTTATTTACATTTTTACATTGTTATTGTAAATATGCAAAACAGGCTGTGTCTTTATTTCAGTATCTCCTATTGCTCAGCAAATATTCACATTTCTACATTTAACATTCACACTTTCTAGCTAACACAGTCACGTAATAATGTATTACTTACTTTCTGCATGATTTATGTGAGGGACATGAACCCAACTAGTTTACTTAGAACCAATGCCGTAGTCTTCAAGCAAATTATTTTCCTCTTTCCTTTATGCTCATGTATGTATTCTGTTCACATATTCCTGGAGAAATCACTTCAATTCGAAATAAATGCAGGGGAGTTTGTTCGTGCCTCGAAATGATTGACCGTGTTAAGAAAGGCTTTTTTTATAGAAATGGTGTAAAAAGAAGAACCATATTGGCTTGAATGGCCTAATGTGAGGAACTGATTTGATCACTTAAGTTATGAAATACGTTTGCTGTAAAATACCACATAAAGTTGCTAAACGACTGCCTAAACTAGAAGAGTTAACGTTACGCATGATTATGACCGACACATTAGCGATTAAAATACTGTATCTTGCTGGTTAACAATTTGGATAATTTCATAGGTCAAACAGGACTAACTGGCCAACCATTATTAACAGTGCATGTATAAGACGGTTATAAAACCTTGAACGTGTGTCATTATGATATTAGATATTCACTAGTACTGATATTTGCACAATACACCGAAAAGCGTACACTGGGTTTTATTCAGTCCCCTACCCAGTACGGCATGTGAAAAGTTTTAACTGAATTCCATCAATTTCAGTCGTTTGTTTGGTTTTGTTTTTGCACCGTTTTTGTTTTTTGGGGGAGCTGTTTTTGAAGTGTCAGCTTTGCTAAATTTATGTACACAAAACGAGTAGAAGACGATATTGTGTGTTCTCGTAATGCAGAGAGCTTAACGATATCACCATTATACATACATTATGGTGGGTGCAGAATATGGGCCAGGATGATCTTCGTCTTTGCAAAATATCTACAATCCGATCTTCTTATCACGTGGGAACTCCTCATATCTTTCTCTGATTGACCATGTGCCTTGCCTTGTGTGAGTGTATGATTCATTTATTTGACGTCTGTTGTTTGTTAATTGAACTTGTTACATTCTTTTTGACATGACCAGGATGTTTGGATAATTGGTTGGTATGATATATTTTTACAATATGACATCCTACCATGGTGCTTATTGTTTTGTTTTCATTTTGGACTTTCAGAGTAATCGTCTACTCGACAACTTTTACTCAAAACATTGGCGACGTGTACAGAAAATGAGACACCTGGGTGAACGCGTTCATCTTTTAGCTGAACATTGAACATAGACTCTCCACAGTCGCTGTGTCTTGTTTTGTGCGCGCCCAAAGTGGGCCTGCATTCGAAGGCTACACTGTGCAGCTGTGGGCACGCGCTGCCAGACACAGCGACTGTCCGTTCTTGCAAGGATATGAATATTCATATGGGGTAGTGACGTCAAAAGAAACACCTACCTAACTGGGCGGAGAGAATATATACTAGCAGCTGGTAGACCTATATACGCTGTATGTTTTTATTTTTCATTTTTAATTTTATTTGGCTATGGTACTTGTCATTTTTTGTTTGATTAACGGATTTGTGGAGTTCTATAAAGTACCCGGATCAGGCAGAAATCCGACCGGTCGCTTGCAAGAACGTCCAGACCCTGGGATTCGCGTCGCGTCTCTGAAGGGCGCGCGCGTGTTCCAACAAGGAAGAACGCGAATCGCAGGGTCTCTGCCAGCTGAACATTGAACATTGTATGTCAATGACTGACCAGTATCTTTTCAACGCAATTCTCAGAAAATATGATGACCTTTTCACTATGACATTTACACTGTATTTGAATACGTTGTGACATGTTTTCGTTGACAAGCTATCTATTTCGTTTATTGTAAATAAAAAGGCGCATTAATTGGCTGCACGGTTTCTGGGATGGAAAATATAGTCCTTATCATTGAAACAAAGGTCATTACCCTCAGGGTGAAGAAAGCCAGCCAATGCTTCATAACGGCATATGTGACAGAAAAAATATATTTGCCCAATGCAAGACGCGTGTCAATCCAAACGTGCATATACAAGGCAAGCACAATAAACAGTGTCGACACTTTCATGAGATACCTAGCTGTCAAGGACACTACACTCAAAACACAATATGCTAATTATGAGTTCATCTGTTAACAACAATAGGATAGAAATGCTACAACATTTATTAATATCTAAATACGTTTGTTAATTAAAATGAGGAAAAAAACATGACGCATGTCGTCAATTCAGACACATATTTATTTGACGTGATGTTTTATACCTGCCCAGGAGAAATTACACATTATCAATGATGTTTTACCATCTGATAAGTGGACACACAAACACGTTTTAATTTATAAATTTCAGACTAGCCTATCACCCAATGACATAGGTGAAAAGGAAGCTAGCTGATTGAAACATGCGTTTTTCCTGGTCTTGCCGTGACATATCAATTACGTTATGTCGAAGGTTCCTGTCTGTAAAAGATATGGATTCATGTTCCAATTAGTAGGATTGATGGAAAGTTCAGAAATGTAAAATATGTCACATGTCCAGGAGAGATATTCTTTAACAATGTTATAACCAAGTAAAAATCGACCATAATACTCTTACTATGATCAAGTATGACTTTTTTCAAATAGTGGCTTAAGATAATCATTACTACTTATGCTAACTCCGGCGTGTTTTGGACTTGTATACGTAATATCACAGACAAATATATAACTGACTAGCAACGGGCATTGTTCAAGGTGTGAAGCGGCTACGTAAGCCATCCATGTTTGCCTCGCCTCAGGAAGCTCTCGACTCTCTTTTCCGAAGATTGCCCGACCATGCACCCTTCGGTAGTTTCCGAATTTTCGCTAATTTTTAAGCGAAAGTATATTCGGCAAAGTTCGTGTTGTTGTTGCCTTGTTGTGCTAAGCAGAATTGGCGTGCTGGCAAAAACTGGAACGTTTTGAGCGTCGGGGAGGTGAGTTTTACCATTTTAAAAATTCCTCTCACCTTTTTATGAATATATAATGACCGCGTTTGAACCAAATTGAAAGTCTTTTATCGATACTGTCAGATTTTACTCAACGGTTTACGGTCAGTCATACCGTCTTTTACACGTTCGTCAACGAAGGACATGTTCATGAAACTGCTGACGTGTTATGTTTTGATTTGTGTGAAGCAGTGTTTCTGCCCAGAGAGCTCACAAAGTAACTCCTGTAGCTACGCGACTGGCAGCGCGATGCCATCTCGTCGTAGTTTTCGCATACTCTCGTGCAATTATCAACCACAAAGAAAGTCTCCAAAAAGTTTAACACCTTTGAAGCTCATTTAAATATGGAACGGCCCTAGTTTACCGAGACGACCATGGAACAAAAGGCATGCCGCGTTGCTAGTCTGTTCTATATTTGTCTGTGGTAATATATAGAAAGCGCTGTATATACAATATTGCTTTTCAATATTGCTATTACAGATTGCATGGCCAATATAGTATACTAGTAGCTTTAGCTTTAGATCCTGATGCAATACAATGAAGCTCCCTTTACAAAGGTGATACAGCAAGAAGATATCATATGTATACTATTGACATTTATTGCCCGGAAGTGCTGTGGACAAACTTTCTTATAACCTGATCTGGACCTCAAATTATTCGTAGCTCGATCTCGGACAGTGGCCATTTTGTTTTGTCAATAGAAACGAAACACCAAATGACTTTCAACCCATCGCAGTAAACATATTGTAATACCAAACATTTGTACAATATTTTCCCCATGGTTTTGAGTACGAATCTGATGAATTCTTCATATTTCCAAACAGCAATGATATTGGACTATAGTTATCTCCGAGGGAGACCCGTTTGGACGTACGTGCAGCGTTTCCTTGTAATGACCACTCGACCATTCGAGGAAAAGGTGATTTTACTTAATGGTGAGACTCGGGCAACCTGAATTACTTAGAAATCATTCGTGCAGATGGCTCCAATATATATGTTTTGTATCCTTACAAACTATGCTCATTTACTTACCGACTCAGTTAATATGAATGTTTATTTAATACAGTTTTCCCTTCTATTGAATTTATGTGCTGTCAACAACAGACAGAGAGCTAATATTGGACAATATAGTATTATAAGTTTCATTAAGGGCTTCCGTCAGTTCTTTTCACTCTCTCAAACATAAGTAGGTCCAAACACTGGCTCAGTCTTAATGGCTTGCCCTCAAGGCTAGAAGAACAAATAGTACTGTGTTATGCAGGTCAATCATCAGATTGTCACGTGTTCCTCACGCGCTGACTTGCTCTCCATCCAGTATTTGTCTAGAAAAGCTAAATTTAGTTTTCCGAAGGTAGATTTATGGTATTTATGTCTTGGTTGCCTCGCACACTGACGCCAATTAAATACTTTACAAACACCAGTGAACAATCCAAGTAGCCAAGAATATTTAAAAAACCGCAAAATTTGCATTGTTGTGTTCAAAACAAAAGTGATGTTCACTGTAAGTGTTTCAAAATGTCTTATTCAACTCAATAGGGAATCATAGCTGCGAGATGTCTATATATATATATATATATATATATATATATATATATATATATATATATATATATATATATATATATATATATATATATATATATATATATATATATATATATATATATATATATATATATATATATACAAATGTCCCCGTGGGAAATTACAGTGCTCGATGCTAAAGCAGAGCGTTAGAAATAATAACATAAAATTACTTCAAGTACTTCTTCTGTCTGATGATTGCAGGATACATGGAACATAAGTAACAGATATCATTACTCTGTCCTTGAAGTAGGTTTGTGTAATTATATATATATATATATATATATATATATATATATATATATATATATATATATATATATATATATATATATATATATATATATATATATATATATATATATATATATATATATATATATATATATATATATATACCAAAACTTGTTTGTATCTTCTCAGAGGGGTAAAGTGCTCGATGCAGGGATGCAGAGCAATATTACAATAAATATGAGATCACATCAAGTATGTTTGGTACCTATTACTCGAGTTTCACGCATACACGCGATCGTCAGATAGGTAGATTTTATTGTGTGAAATTTGCTTCAGGTGCTTACATATAAGTGTCAGGTTGGGTCAAACCATTTGGTGTTGTGGGTTGGATTGAAATTTGACAAGTAAAATTTGTTTTCGTGTCGGCACTTTGAGACCAACTCGGAACGCTTGTTTAAAAGGCTAGATTTATCTGCATTGATTATGAATAGCTTCTCTGTAAGGCAAAGGTTGCATTTCTTTGACACATTTGAGTAACTACTTGCTTTTGATAGGATTGACCATGATATATTAAATGGTTTGTCCTGAGATTTCAAGTGACAGACATATTTTGACAATTCTGTGCTGTTGGCGTATGCCTTACTTCGAAAAGATTGGACATGATTTGCATAGCGTGTTTTAAATGTGTTGTCAGTTAGACCGATGTAATGTTTCGCCTCATTGGCATCGCTTGTAACAGTAGCTTTATAGATTATGGATTTAGACTGGCAAGCCCCCTGGAGTGGGCAATTGGTCTTGATGCGGCACTTACATACATCAGTGGGTTTTCTATCATTGCGCTGGGTGACCCGTTTGTTGTGTAATTTATAATGCTGCCCATGTTGTGCATGCAGCTGTAGCTTAATTTAAGTGTATTTCTGTTAAGAACTTTATGTAATTTACAATCCTTTGGGAAATGTTTCTCAAGGAGACGGAAGAATTCCTTTCCGACGTTGGTTTTCACACTCTTACTGTAGGGTGGGTTGTACCATGTAATTCTACGCTGTCTGCTCCTTGTTTTCTTTACCGGCTTGTCAACACGTGTGTAATTTAGCTGGTCATCGTACCCACTGGCCTTAAGTGCTTCACTGTAAATATCACTGCATGCCTTGTTGAACAGACTCTCATCGCTGGATATGGAGGAGATGCGCTTTCCAACTGTATCGGGGATGTGTTTTATTATGGAGGGAGGGTGGTTGGATTTCTTATTGACATATATCGTGTTGTCGTTAGGTTTTCTGTATGGGTAGTATTGGCCGTTGCTCAAGTTTAGAGTTATGTCAAGGAAGTTCACGATACTTCTGTTTACATCGATGGTTACTTTCAGGCCGAGGTCATTGGCGAAACATTACATCGGTCTAACTGACAACACATTTAAAACACGCTATGCAAATCATGTCCAATCTTTCGAAGTAAGGCATACGCCAACAGCACAGAATTGTCAAAATATGTCTGTCACTTGAAATCTCAGGACAAACCATTTAATATATCATGGTCAATCCTATCAAAAGCAAGCAGTTACTCAAATGTGTCAAAGAAATGCAACCTTTGCCTTACAGAGAAGCTATTCATAATCAATGCAGATAAATCTAGCCTTAAACAAGCGTTCCGAGTTGGTCTCAAAGTGCCGACACGAAAACAAATTTTACTTGTCAAATTTCAATCCAACCACAACACCAAATGGTTTGACCCAACTGACACTTATATGTAAGCACCTGAAGCAAATTTCACACAATAAAATCTACCTATCTGACGATCGCGTGTATGCGTGAAACTCGAGTAATAGGTACCAAACATACTTGATGTGATCTCATATTTATTGTGTATATATATATATATATATATATATATATATATATATATATATATATATATATATATATATATATATATATATATATATATATATTAACATTCATTAATTGCATACTTGACAATGTGAATACTTGTCATAATTACTCTAGCTGTGATGTAAATGACAAACTTGTTTTCAAATTTGGGTGGTTTTTTAATCACAGAGGGCAGCGTAGAGTTACTAACCAGTCAATACTGTCATTGTTAGTACAGATACAGTCACAAAAACTAAATTTTATGACAGTATAGACCATAATGTCAAATTTCAGGAACGAAGAGAAATTCAAATAAACTGTAATGATTTTGCATTGTTAGTTGTTTTACATTTTTTCTGACGATATACATTTTTACATTAAAGTCTGTGACTCATTTCGTGAAAAATGTAAATGATTGACACAACGCTTTATAAATATACACGAATTAAATCAAGGGATCACAAATAGTGGGCCGTGCAAAGCAATAGGCATGCTCTGCATTCGTTCTTGTTTTTGCATATCAATGAATTGAAAAAATACCAGCTTTATATATAGCAGAAAAACATTTGATAGAAAACACAGACCCCAGGTCTAGTGGCAAAGTCACCATACGCAGCAAAGTAAGTATTTGTTTGGCATGCATAGTTTGTCACTTAATTTATAGAAATTCATTTTGAAAAACAGCAGGATCAGCCGAAACATTTTTTCTCAAATTTACATTGGATACTTTAATGTCCAAAATATACAATCATGTTTTATGAAAAGCATTGCGTGCACTGGCTTCTTTGTGAATGATTAAATATTTAATGTGCCTTTCCTTTCTTGCAATGCACTGACACTTTGGAATCACCATTAGAACACAGTCTCACTAGAACAAGACGTCAGTATGCGATGGTTTATGTTTCTGGTCGTATCTGTTGTAATTCCGTTCACAGGTAGGTTTTCCAAATATCATTATATCACTTGGTTAATAGGCCCGCATGTTTTATTTTCTGCATCGTACTATTTTTAAAGACTTAGAGTATTCTGTCAATTTGTTTGAGAATACATCATGCTACAAGTATCTGTAGATCGATAAATTTTAAAAGGCTAGAATATTATGTAAATTTAAGAAGCTATCACTTTAAAGTACCCTCTGTTCAAAGGTCTACACCGTATGCATAGTGGATCTTCACAAAAGTATCCATTCCATTTGGGATACAGATTTAAGTTATAACTTGCAATAAATTCTTTTTTGACTTAAATGAGTGCACTCAGTATTGATAGACGCATTACGCTACTTTGAATAAGGTTGATTAAGGGAAAAGATAATGAAACGTTTCATTCATTAAAACTCGCAAATACCTGAATAAAAAATGATTGTTCAAACTTAGAATGAAGCCATTAATCAGTACGAAAGGAATAATCATAATAGAAATCATGGTTTCATTTCATCATTTCATTTTAGGCTCATTTATTTTTTAAATAGCACGTGAACTTTCAGCGCAAGTAAATTCTCCTAATAGGCATTGTCCAAAAGGATATAGACTAATGCTTAGACATGCTTACAGTATAGCTCTGTCCTTTTGCATGTCCGCTTGTCTCACTCACCCTCCATCTGAAGTGACACTTATACTCGCCTGGGCCATAATTAAACTGTTATGTGCACTGTAAAAATAAGAAAATAGCGACAATGGACACTTTCTCGCTTTGTCCGAGAATGCTACGATATTTCATTTTTTCGCACTCAAACAAAATTCTCGATATAAACCAGTAAGAGTTTGTTTTGCTTGAATTTTTATCCCGCAGATAGACAGCGAGAAAATCAAAGTCTCGCTGTTTGATTGCCAGAATTTTGCGAGAATTTTGTTCTCGCAGATTCGAGCCGAGGTTATAAATTCTCCTCATTGAGTGCGAAAAAATGAAATCTCACAGTATTCTCGCAAAAAAGCAAGAAAGTGTCAATATTTCGCTATTTTCTCGCAATATTTCCTAATAGTGATCTATCTATTTACCTATGTACTTATCTACCTATGCATCAATGTACCAATCTCTCCCCTCTGTCTGTCTAATTGCAATTTGACATACCATATTCTGTGCAGTCAATGACTCAAGCGTTGGTTCTCTAGTCATATATCTTGACCTACTACGTCGGTCAGGTAGCTTTCTTGACCAGTTCATCCTGTTGCGAATGTTTCATTTTGCTGGTGCGGTTGTTTTATACAAGTTAATGCCTCTATATTGTAACTGGGCTTCTTACTGCTGTCAACAAAATTGTCCAATTTAGGCTACGTTCAAAAATCGTTAGGGGGGCTGGAGGAATCGCGATTGAAATATTTTTTTCAGATCCCCCCTCAATACCCTCAAAACTTTTCAAGTCTCCCCTCAATACCCTCAAAAATATTCAAGTCCCCCCCCCCCACAATTACCATATAGCCGCATATTTATTAGGAATTTACGCAGAGTAAAAATAAACATGTAATGTGTTGTTCTGCATGCAGATGTTCAACACTACCTCTTATAAGCAGGTTGTAAAGCCATATACCTATGGAAAGTTTTTAAATTTGATTCATTTTTAAAAGCATCAGTGGACTTTTTGGATTTCTCAGTCTAAGCCGACTTGAGTTTATCCAACTCTGGCCAGGTCAATGGCATCAGCTGAAAAGCACACAAAATAACAATCATGAGAGAGTACGAAAATTGTGTATTCCTAGCTACATTTAACCAAATCGTGAAAACATGAGCACAGTGACCTAACGAATTTTTTTTTCAAAAGTACAAGACATATACAACTTAATGCCACTTATAAATGTTTTACAAAATTGACAATACTGGATGGTTAAAATATTCCATGAAATTAATGTTTTAATCTCAGAAATTTTTGGTGTAATAATGGCAAATGTGATAAAAAATAAATGATTTCCATCAGTCACACATTTTTCCATTTAAATTAGAGTCTTTACTGTTCAAAGTTTTACTTTTGTGTTATTGGACAATGAGATGTAAAAACTTCATTCACTGCATGAACTTGAAATGAATGGTTTTCTATATTGGTTTTAAGTGATTTTAGAAAAACTGACTTTTCATCGTACATTTGTATAAGATCAAGTATATGGTGACCCCATCTTTTTTCTCTATTATTTGATTGTTCTCATATGCCAGAATTCAAAAATCCATGGTAACTGTTAGTCCCCTAGTCTTCTATGTGTTGCTCTCTGGCTGGATCTTGTGTACAAGTAGATGTATGTTTCACTGTCAATTGAGTGTCCTATGACATAAATTCTTCTAAAACTACATCAGAGTCAGAGCTACATGTATCACTGTCACTGCCAGTATGTAGTAACAGGGCAGTAGTTGTATTAACTTTTTATTTTGACAATAGTTTTGTTCAGTTTATATAATTGCGTTCTTGTTCTACTCCCTACAGCATGTTGAGCTGTCAAGTATTCAGCTTGCCAACACACCCTACGTGTACCGTGCATTTGTATCAGTCAATTATCACCAATGTTTAGACAAATGGGCTTTGTTGACAAATTGAATATTGAGTTTTTCATCATGCTGTAGAGAGACACCAAGAAACTGTGTTTGATACATTGCATAGAAATATTGAAAAATTATCAACAGTTGCAGCTCCTGCCCATACAAGGCCAACTTGTTTAACAAAAATTTAATGGCATTCATATGTTTTTAGATTTTTGGAGATTAAAGACATAAAATGGGACAAAACAGTTCTAGATTTTGTTAAATTATTACTAACATTAGAACCACTGGACGACATCAAAATGTTGGGAATCAATAAATTTTCAGGTCCCCCTATAGGCAGAGCAAAACTTTCAAGTCCCCCGTCGACTACCCAAAAAATTTTCGAATCCCCCCTGAATTCCTCCAGCCCCCCCCCCCACCATTTTTTTGAACGCAGCCTTAGGATAAAAATACTAAGGTAACATCTTTGTATTACAAGTTACAACTGAAAGCCCCCTTATCCTCTACCCTTGTCCACGGTCCCTCGACATTTGTGGAGTTACTGAGCCTTGTTATTGGCGTCATTAGGCAGATTTCCCAAGAATCAAATAAATAACGGATGATATTATCCATGCGCTCCATGTATGGACATCAACTGATCCTTCATTTTGGGAGCTTATAATAGCGATGACTTCACTTCATTACAGCTGGAACAACACTTGAGTTGACAAGTTCGGATACATATGTGGGCGTGTTAGGACAAATACCACAACTATCAGCTTTGACGTCATGTATCTGGGTGAAAACCAGTGAACCTGGAACAAAAGCTTCTCTTGTCTCCTACGCTGCTTCAACCCATGATAATGAATTCCTCATGTATCCTGCTGCCAGTCTCATGATCTTCGTCAAAGGAACCAAAGTGGCTGCTGGCTTGAAGGTTGACGATGATCAATGGCATCACGTGTGTGTCACATGGTCTTCTGACGGTGGTAACTGGATATATTATGATAACGGTGACCAAATCACATCGGGTTCAGGATTGCAGAGCGGTAAAGCCATTACTGGGGGAGGAAAGATTATACTGGGACAGGACCAGGACAACGTTGGAGGAGGATTCGACGCATCGCAAGCTTTCATTGGCAGTATAACAGGTTTCAATTTTTGGTCTAAAGCCCTTAGTGGTGATGAGGTTGCAGCGGTCTTCAGTGACTGTTCTATCAGGGGTGATATATTTGCATGGAACGTTGCAGATCTCGAAATAACAGGCGATGTAACAGAAACCAGTGGAGACTTTTGTGGTAAGCTTATTAATCACTTTTACGATAATCTATATGCAGAAATAACAATGAATCTCAGGTAACGATGAAAGACATCACCATTGAAAGTTGTAATTACCAAGTTTTTCAAATACGACATCAAGGCTCCTCCTTTGATAACGATGTCATTTCAAAGGAAATTTTTACCTGGCCCGTTTGTACATTTTCTTTCTACTCTTTGTACTTCTTTCCATTCTTGAGAGTCATCCGGAAAAAAACTCATGGAAAATTATAGTATTTGGTGCATGTGATAAGTTAATGTAAAATAGTAGCAATCCCCATTGGTCGGATATGTAAATAATCAAAAGTAGTACTAATCATTTACTTATCAAGTAAAAATGAATGCAGTCATTCATTATTTTGGTTCAATGTATGTTGTTTCCAGAAACAGTATCGTCGTACCTACCATACAAAGGTGTTTGAACGCCCTATCAGTCGATTATCAAGTAAATCGCCTCTCAAGTTAGCTTGATTTTTTACATTGCAAGAATAAAGTAAATCACTTGAATTTTTATATTTTCCCTTACACATCTATCTTTATATACCTTAATTTACCGGTTATTAATTGATAATGCTCAAGTTTTTCAGTATATATTGCAATTGCCTGTAACTTTAAACTTTTGCCAAATAATTGCCACGTGAAAGTGTTATGATCAACATCATGAACAATATTCACCACAAATTAATTCCAAGGTCAATTAGTATACAAATATGTAATTAGCTGAAATAAAGTTGCTTCATTTCATTGACTGCTGTCATTTTGATTTTGAACAGGAAGGAAACATGAAGGATATTTTAAATCGGGTGAAAACACGTTCAGCAACTTTCAATAAAATCACCGTAGTTTAGCAATTCATTTACATTACACTTGTTAATATTTCTCAGTATAGGCCCGATATCTGTCACCTTTATAAATGTAGTAAGTGTATACAGATCTGGTACAGTTACTAATTACAAAAGGTCAATAAAATTTGCAAATAAGCTCTTAATTGACACAGCTAAAAGCGGCACAGAAGAGTAAGATATAAGTCAGATTAATTTCTGTAGCAGCTTCCTTGTAGTTTGGTAAAATAGTGTCACGTAGCGTGGTTGTGATATAGCTATTGTCGGGGAACGTGCACTCTGTGGCGTAGAGGCGTCAGGGCAGTAGACGTATAAGAGACGGCAACGATACACCGAAATACACTCTAAGTCGTAGCACTTTATTCAGCTGAGTAACATAAAGTTACACGATAAAACCTTTATGTCTCACACTAGTCTAATAATAGGCATCAGTCACAGTCAGTGTCGTCTCGAGCGTCGCAACAGGTTCTCTACAGGTTCTACAGGTTCTACAGGTTCTACCTTAAAACACTAAAATGCAGAGTTTATATTTGGTGAATATCTTGCTTTGTCATGACTTTGGTATGCGTCTATCATTATCTAAAGAATTAACTAAAGACAGTCGGCATACGTGCAAAGGACAGGAAGGTCGCTGTCATCAGTACATCTGTCAACATAACGCAGGAGGTCCAGCTCTAAAGTGTCCGGTCGCTGTTAATGACTTAAGCTGTTGTTAAAACAATACGTTCACTAAAGACGGATGAACGGTTACATCAAAGGTCACGAAAATAAACAAGGGAGTCGTTCTCACGATGCACCACGTGCAGAAGGGGTTACTATAGGTCACTGTCGGTCATTCATTGTCAGTCATACAAACTAAATTCAAGTCATAAAATATCATATAATATTAATTATCGAGTGGCTACATCACAATAGTTTCGGAGTCAAATACTAATTGCAAAAATTCATGACATATGCAAATGAGACATTTCTTAATGTGACACAGCTACATGCCTCACAGCACAATCAGACATTTACCATATTAATATATGAAGCAATTTTCATCAAATTTTGTGTTGTAATTTCGTAGGTATATTATCATTATTATTATTATCATTATACATATATATATATATATATATATGCAAAAGAACCATGAATTAAGTTTACACTGCTAAATGCTTCACAGAAGAGTCAATATCTGCAGCAGGTTTTATCCAATTTGGTGCTGTAATTTCGGAGGTGTGTTAGTAATTACAAAGTTTATAATATATGCAAAGATACATTAATGAACTTGATACTGCTAAGTGATTCACAGAAAAATCAGATATCTATCAGTTCATTATCTGTAGAAGATTCTATCAACTTTAATGCTTTAATTTCGGAGTTATATCACTAATTACAAAATTCATTAAATATGCAAATGACCCTTCATTAATTTGACAATGCTCAGTGCTTCACACAGCAGAGCGTCGCGTCTATTTGCGAATTCTACATTTTCCTATCGTGAAAAAAACAGAACATTTAATAGTCATTTAATTCTATTAATCATTTCGAAATTGTGATTTCAGCCTAAACTTTGTACTACAACATTTGTTTCATTCGGTTTTGGAAAATTAAAGGTAATCTCTATTACAAGCACCCTGCAACGTTTCTTAACTAGTAATGTATAATTTCAATGATGGAAAATCTATTTTGTTACAAAAATATATCTCTCTGCATTTCCGTTTAATAATTCAACGATTATTGTTAAAATGAAAAGGGAAGTTAAGTAGGAGAGCAAATTTTGGTCAAAATAGTTATCATTTTGTACTATGTTCAATATATATGTTCACGTAAAATATCTCATGGTTCCCAAGAGTGTATTTGAAATAATGAATTACACAATGTGCAATGGTACTTTGATAAATTGATCCTTGACATAGATGGAAATGACAAGTCAAGGATAACATAGCTCGTGGCATACATACCGGCTGCATTTACCAGAAACACGATTGGAACTAATTTGGGATGATTGGATGGTGAAGTAATATCTTTAAAATCTGTAAATGTAAGCTAACCTGCTTTTCTTTTTACGTTACACACTTGTTTTGTGAGAAATTTGTAATATTGAGACATTCAGCTATAGGGCACCTAAGATTTGTGAGAAATTTGAAAAATATGAAGATCCAATTACCCCAAAATAGTTCCAATCGTGTTCAGACAAAACAAACGCATATGTTCAAAATTTTGAACTATGACAAGAAAAACTTATCTGCAGGAAGAAAGTATTGAAGGTAAAAGAAAAGTATTAAAAATACATAAAATTAACACAGAATAGACTATTGACCAACGAAAGGTAATATTTAGGCGATTGTCTTCAATCATTTATATTATACGCCCCTCGATTACCTGTGTGAACAAACAGGAGTATCGTTTGATGACTTTGTGCTATGAAAATATCCCGACTCTTCGGTCCAAATAAAATCAGAACCAAGAGTGCGGTGCATTAGCCAACGAGGATTCGTTAACCTCATCCTACATCAAATCCGATTACGAAAATCGGAACTCGATACGTAATTTTCCATCAAACTTTGTACAGTGAAACGAGGCATTGCAGGGATCGTTTTTGCAGTGTTCGTTCAGTAATAACGTGCGAAGTAATACCGAAAGTACATGGCAAAATTTCAAGTATTCCGTAATCAGAGTATTCTGTCATCATAGCGCAAGCTAGCGCTCGTGCGGGGACGACCACCAAATACATCGCAAGCATTCGTCTCAATACCCAGAATAAGGTGTGCTTGTACAGTCTTGCAGCGGGGTCCTCTAATATTATCTACATATCAATCGAATGACAGCAAATTTGAATAACCTCTCACACATCAGCTTTTTTCTTTCCCTACTCAAGCTGCGTTGCTCCGATTTAAATTTGATCGATTAAAAACTGTTTTATACATCTCGCAAAGTGTGTCTGCATCGTCCATCACGGTTTGAGGCTTTTCGTTTCTTTTCTATGATGCCACACTTTATCTGGCTGGAGATTGATCCTCGGAGTAACACCATTCAGAGTCTGTGACAAAAAGCAAGGGTGGGTAAAATATTCTGAAACACACTTTCCCAGATCATTATGTTGTCAATCGTTGGTGCTAATTTCGAGAGAAATCACCACATCATTTGTACGTGGAAAGGGTTTTGACCAATTTCATATAGCTTATTAAAATTGACTGTCACATGATCTTTTTATTAATAATGATTACGAAGTATATATTTAATTTGTGTTACGACCTCAGCATTTTGCACAGAAGTAATTGTTCTGAATGGTCAAATATTTGTCCTGCTCTCTTCAAGACTGTTGACTTTTGTTTCCTGGATCAAAAATAAGCTGATACAATTGAAAGATTGGCTCTTCATTTACCACGATTTTACCAGAGTCATAAATATCGACTTTTCTTGTACTTCTATTCAACGTCACTGCATCATCGCTTGCTATCCAGATGGGCCAGGCACACAGGAGGAATCCGAGGAAGGTATGTAGTAACTGTTTAAACGATGAATCAAAATACAAATACTAATCTTCTTTTTGTATTCCCCAAAACCATGAAAAAGTATTTTTTTTGCAGGATGTCTTCCATACTAAAACTCTTGGAATACTAGACACAAATCGCCCAAACGTCTCTATCGTTGAAAAGTATTCATTATTGAGCAAGATTGCGTTTACAATTTGGGAAATGTGTGCCATAAATGTATAAAAAATTGCGTCTCATAATAGATTTAAAATATCACACGTCTTAAATCAATGCTCACGTCATAATTGTAGCTGGCTAAACACTTCAGTATAGTACTCATAAATATGTCAGTGCCGAGATATTTACTTAGCATCGTCCGGAAGGACATAGACTTACACTTATACATGCTTATGTAATATCCTTTCAAATATCCGTCCGTCCCACTCAACTTCCATCTTGAGTGATCAAGTCTTTTCTTTTGAAAGCAACGGCGAATAGAGGATTCGCTGTGTGACAACACCATGTGACAACACCACATGCTATCGCCACAAAGACTCAGGATATTTTATCATCGCCTAGGCCCACAATTTAGACTTATTATCTGTGTATGCATAAATGTATCTATCTATGTATCTGTCTGTCTGTCTGTCTCTGTCTGTCTGTTTCTCTCTAAAAATATGAAGAGACGCGGAGGTCAATTGATCAACAACCATTTGACCTTGCTGTTGGCAACGTATCTTGTCATCGTATATAGTGCACGATCAGTGAAGTATTTATTTACATGAAATTACATAACATGTTTTTACTTATTGCTTTGCACATTGCTGAATCCTACAATATTCACTTTCAATCAATACCTTGGCTTCAGAAGAGAGAGCGATTAATTTAGATAAAACGCTGCTTTCAATTGCAATCTGACATACCATATTCTGTGCAGTCAATGACTCAAATGTTGGCACTTCTGGTTACTTATCTTGACCTTCTCCGTCGATCAGGTAGCTTCCTTGGCCAGTTCATCCTCTGTCGAATGTTCCGGTGTGGCTCTATGCATGTGTGGTTGTATAATACAGGTTAATGCCTCAGTATTGTAACCGCATTTCTTACTGCTCTGAACAAACTATCCAATTTAGGATAAAGAATGCTAAGGTAACATTATCGTATATGTATTGTACACAAGTTACAACTGAAATCTGCCTTCTCCTCTACCCTTGTCCACGTTCACTCGACATTTGTGGAGTAACTGTGCCTTGTTATTGGTGTCATCAGGCAGATTTCCCAAGAATCTAATGGACTACGGATGATACTATCCATGCGTTTCATATATGGGCATCACCTGATCCTTCCTTGGCAAAATGGAGCTAATAATGGCATTGAATTTATTTCATTACAGCCGGACAAACTCTTGAGTTGACAAGTTCGGATACATATGTGGGCGTGTTAGGACAAATACCACAACTATCAGCTTTGACGTCATGTATCTGGGTGAAAACCAGTGAACCTGGAACAAAAGCTTCTCTTGTCTCCTACGCTGCTTCAACCCATGATAATGAATTCCTCATGTATCCTGCTGCTGAACTCAAGATATTCATCAAAGGAAGCAAAGTGACCGCTGGCTTGAAGGTTGACGATGACCAATGGCATCACGTGTGTGTCACATGGTCCTCAAATGGCGGCAACTGGGTATATTATGATAATGGTGCCGAATACACATCTGGTTCAGGATTGCAGAGCGGTAAATCCATAACTGGGGGAGGAAAGATCATACTGGGACAGGACCAGGACAACGTTGGAGGAGGATTCGACGCATCGCAAGCTCTCATTGGCAGTATAACAGGTTTCAATTTTTGGTCTAAAGCCCTTAGTGGTGATGAGGTTGCAGCGGTCTTCAGTGACTGTTCCATCGGGGGTGATATCTTTGCATGGAATGTTGCAGATCTCGAAATAACAGGCGATGTAACAGAAACCAGTGGGGACTTTTGTGGTAAGCTTATACTAATCACTTGTACAATAATCTATATGCAGCAATAATAATGAATCTCGGTTTACAATGAAAAACATCACCATTATAAGTTGCCATTACTGAGTCGTGAAAGTTTGACATCAAGTCTTCATCAATACCAATTTCATTTCAAAGAAAATATATTATCTGGAGCGTCCGAATATTTTCCTTTTAGAGTGCTCACGAGCATCATCCTGAACAACTTATGGAAAATTATAGTAATTGCTGCCTGTGATGAGAAAGTAAAATAATAGCATGCTATGTCACTTTCGCTTGGTTAGATGTATATCCATTAATGTTGCGCTGATCATTTGCTTTATCAAGTAAAAAGAAATACAGTCATTCATATTTCGGGTTGAAAGTGTGTTGTTTTCAGAAACAATATCGTCTTATCTACCATACAAAGGTTTTTGAACGCCCTATCAGTCGATTTTCTAAGTACGTCATCGCATCTATAGTTTGCAGAATATTTTGATTCCAAGAGTAAACCACATGTACTGTCACATTTTCCTTTCACATTCAATGTTGTTTAGCAGGTTAAATATGCTGAAAAGAAGCACTCTGATAATATGGTTATTTCATCGATGCTTGTTAATGGCACGATTAAAGTGCTATTCGCTCAATTAAGAGTACAGAGAAGTTACATAGATGTATTTAAAACTTTCAAAACGTATGTTGTTCGTGTAGAAAACTTTAAGAAATGAAACGTGCTATGGAATGATATAGATGGATTTGACAAAATAAACATTGCTTGCAACCTAGATTGGAAAGAAAGAAATTAGAATGGACAGTTATTTCAGCATCATTTTATGATGTCACTATGCATGACGCAGAATTTGTTTTGTGACAATGTTAGACAATATTAGCTGCTACCATACCCGTGATTTTGACTATCTAAAACATTGTGAGTCAATAGAACGGACGACGGAGCAAATGAGTGCAGGGTCTGAGACAAATTTAGTTCTTGAGTCGATAGGAGTTAGGATAATCATCGGCGACAATCTACAAAATGTGTCATGTTACAATGCAAAACTCGTAATTATGACATTCTGTTAATATGACTAATGAAAAGTGGTACTGACACTGGTGTTGTTACTTTCCTTTCCTTTGAATCGGTGATATATCCTAGGGTATCGTTTTCATATGTTTAAAAGTTCATATGTTGGTTCGAGATGTATATTTACATTAAATTATGCAGGTACAGGCCCTAAATTGTCAACAAGTGTCAACTACAGTTACACGGTCACTTACTGTAGCCTTGTTAGCATAAACACTACAACTTTTCATGTTAAAATGCTCTCCTCTAAGTTTAAAAAATGGTGCTTGTTAATGCCTAAATAAAAAATATCCAGCTCGCGTGTTGTCATTTACTAGTCTTGTTATAGTTTAGGACTGCCGTTGTGCATCTCTTTACACCCATTCGGCATTTTTCCTGTGCACAATGCCTCGCTCGACAGTCAGTGTGTCCTCCATTGGCGAATTCTACAATTTCCTAACGATAAAACATTGGACAACTAACGGGTCCCCTAATTTCTCCCACTTTATTGGGCATTTCGAAAAAGCGATTTGAGCCTAAATTTAGCCTCGCAACATTATAGGCAAATTCTATTACAGGAACCCTGAAATGTTACTGAACTAGTAATGAATAATTGCAAGGATGGAAAATCTGTTTTGTTACAAAACTATGTAGGCCTAACAAGTACCTCCGTTTAATAACTCAACGATTATTGTTAAAAATAAAATTGAAAGATCAGCGAGGGGACGGCCGCAGAATACACTGCACGCCCTCGTCCCAATTCTTGCCATGGGGTCCTTTAATATAATTTACTCATGAAAGATTGATTTTGGTCAAAATGGATGCCATTTTAATAATATTTACATTTCATGTGTTCAAGCACAGCATCTCATGGTTCACCGAAGTGTATTTGAAACAAAATATTCACCCTGCCAAAATAATGTACTATACAATATATAATGGTATTTGACAGATTAATCCTTGTAATTGATGGAAGGGCAAGTCAAGGACAACATTGCTCGTGGCACACATATACCGGCTGCTTTACAGTCAAAACATACGCAGATAATCATAATTTTGAACCATGACGAAAAAGAAAGTGTTCGAAGGCAAAAGAAAATTATTGAAAAATACATAAAATTTACACAGAATGGACTATTGGTCTAAAAGCCCCACGAAAGGTAACATTTAGGTGATTGTCGACATTCATTTATCTTACATGCCCCTCGATTACCTGTGTGAACAAACGGGTGAACCATATCGTTTGATGGCTTTGAGCTATAAAAGTATTCTGACTATTAGGTCTAAACAGAACCAGAACAGACAATGTGGCGCATTAGCAATTAGATTTCGATTACATCATGGTACATTAATCTGATTACGAGAATCAGAACTTGATACATATTATTGCACCAAACTTCATACAACGAAGCGCGGTATTCCAGGCATCGTATTTTAGTTGTTTTTATTCAGTAGTAACGCACGTAGTAATACCAGAACCCCATTAAGAGACTGCAAGCATGGCATAATCAGAGTATTACGTTGTCTTAGACGCTCGTGCGGGGACGGCCGCAGAATACACTGCAAGCCCTTGTCCCAATTTTTGCCATTGGGTCCACTGATATTATTTACATGTGAATCGAATGACAACAAATTTGAATAACCTCTCACACATCGGCTTTTTTCCTTCCCTGCACAAGCCTTGTTGTTTCTGATTTGAATTTGTATGATTAAAAACTGTTTTATATATCTCGCAATGTGTGTCTGCAATTTTCGTCACGGTTTGAAGCTTTTGACTCTTTTCTATGACGCCACAATTTATCTGGCTGGAGATTGATCCTCGGTGTAACACCATTCGGAGTCTGTAACAAAAAGCAAGGGTGGGTAAAATATTCAGAGTCCAACTTTCCCAGATCATTATGTTGTCAATCGTTGGCTCTAATTTCAAAAGAAAACACCGCAGCATTTGTACGTGGAAAGGGTTTTGACCAATTTCTGAGAGATAATTAAAATTGACAGTCACATAGTCCTTATACGAAAAATGATTACAAAATATGTACTTAATTGATGTTACGAGCTCAGCACTTTTTATATAATCCATTGTTTATAATGATCAAATATTTGTCCTCCTCCCTTCAAGACTGTTGACTGTTGTGGCCTGGGTCAAAGATAAGCTAATGCAGTTGAAAGATTGGATCTTCATTTACCACGGTTTTCCTGGAGTCATAAATATCATACTTTTTGCGACTTCTCTTGTACTTCTTTTTTAACGTCACTGCATCATTACTTGCTTTGCAGATGAGCCAGCCACAGACAAGGAATCTGAGGAAGGTATGTAATGTCGTCAACTTTAGCGATGAATCAAAATACAAATACTTATCGTCTGTTAATATTCCAAGCACCAGTACTAGTTAGTTCCGCAAGATAAGTCTTCCTTATTCAAACTCTTTGGAAACTAAAACCTCTCAACCGTCTCTATCGTTGGAAAATATTCACCATTGAGCAAGATTGCAATTATAATTGGGAAGAATATGTTAAAAATGTATCAGAAACAGCGTCTTCTAATATATTTAAATATTCGTACGTCTTCTATCAATGCTTCTATAATTGCAGCTGGCCAAACACTTGAGTTAATTAGCACTGATACATATGTGAGTGTGCTGAAAACAATACCAGCCCTTTCAGCTTTGACGTCTTGTATCTGGGTGAAAACCATTGCTGATGGGGCAAAAGCTACTCTGGTATCTTATGCTGCTTCAACCCACGATAACGAATTCCTCATGTACACAACCTCTGGGCTCAAGATCTTCGTCAAAGGAACCAAAAAGACCACTGACTTGAAGGTTAACGATGGCCAATGGCATCACGTGTGTGTCACATGGTCCTCCAATGGCGGCAACTGGATATACTATGATAATGGTGCCCAATACACATCGGGTTCAGGATTGCAGAGTGGTAAAACCATAACCGGAGAAGGAAGTATTCTGCTGGGGCAAGAGCAGGACAGCGTTGGAGGGGATTTAGACGCAAGTCAAGCTCTGCTTGGTAGTATAACAGGGTTCAACTTATGGTCTAGAGCTCTCAGCGGTGATGAAGTGGCAGAAGTCTTTAATGACTGTTCCATTGGTGGCGATGTCTTTGCTTGGGGTGTTTCAGATCTTTATACCGGTGGTGATGTAGTTCGTAGATGCGATGGTGTTTGCGGTGAGTTTATTACATACTTTCTTAGTACTTCAACCAGAATCTGACGCCCATGTCTTACAAAATGACAGCTTACAATAAAGGTTTTCAAACCTGTTTAAGTGGTATTTTATCGGTTTTATGTGTTTGTTTGTTTTTAGAAGGGTCAACAGTAGGATGTCGATTGATTCGTTAGTGCTCTAACGTTGCCCCAAATCTTAGTAAATCATGACAAATTAGATAAGATAATGCTTTCGATAACGGAGCAACGTTAGCCAGGAGTTCTTGCAAAGTGATTGATGTCTACGCTCTCTTTACTTACAATGCATATTAAAACATCGAAATTTATATAAGCAATTAAATCAGAAGTAATAATTGCCGACATATTCATTTTAGCATTGCAATTGGAGAGGCTAAAATAGTTAACAAGATACAAACGCACTCATTCTTCTAAGTATGTGCTAAGGGACTGGACAGAAAATAAAGGGGGAGGGCGGAGTTTTTGGGTGGTCGCAATTTTTCGCCCACGCATTTTTAAAGGGTCATGAAATGACCGCTTTGATGATTCGTCCAGAAACATCAAATCATAACACATGGAAGTCTATTGGCAAATTATTAACAATTTCCCCCTACAAAATAAGTGATATCTTTACTTTTATGTGTTTGATAAGAGGGAGGTAAACGTGCATGTGTGTACGAGAAATTTGATTTTGTAGATTTCATAACAAATGGTGATTCACTACACTTAGGAATCTATGAGAAAACTACGAACAATGTTTTCCAATGTAAAACTAGCAATATCTGGACATTTGTAGACATTGGATAATCGATAAAAATGTACTACTAGAATAGAGTTATTGCAAGTGCATATGTGTACAAGAAATTTGAGTGTGGAATTTCACCGTAAATGTGGATCCACTCTACCTGGGAGTCTATGACAAAACTATCAATATTTTTAAAGCACTAAATTAACGAAGTCTGGTCTTTTGTAAGTGTTTGGCAACTGATTAATGTTCTCAGTGAGGATAGTGTTTTTGCAAGTGCAGATGTGAACAAAAATATGATATTAAATTCCACCCAAAAATATCAATGCACCTCTCATGGTAGTCTGAGTTAAATTATTAAACAAACCTTGGTATATTTCTGCATGTATATGTCTGTGCTGTTCAATAGTGACTTAAAGGCTGCAATAAGTTAATTTACAAACAATCATAGTGATCTTTGTATAAGCCAAACTATAAATGAAGGTAAACATTACAGCTTTTGCCCCAATTGATTTTGAATAGCCAGTGGTACTGCAAGTAGTCGATAGAATTATTTATTATGAAATGTGATAATTTTTTATTGAATTACTTGAAAAAAAGTTTCAAATGGGATTATCTGTAAGAAAGTTCAATGTCAAATGAGAAATTATATTTTCATTAAGACATTATTGATATAGAATGTGACACACAAAAGGGAGGGTCACTGTGCTTTGCGCATAACAATTTAGGATGGAAACTTTTTTGAGCAAATGCACATGCTTTGGAATGGTCACTATTTTTCATGGAGCATTATTTCAAAAACATAGGCCATCCTCCTGTGATTTCCGTCAAGTTCCTTAAACAAATCGAAAATTTAGCTTCAGATCAATATTTAGACACGACAAGTAACGTAAGCCCGATTTGCAATTCCCCCAACAGCATATTCCACTTAGGTTTTTGTACATGAGGGGTCGCTTTTCTTTTTAGAGAATGCCTAAAATGCATACTGTCTGTATTTAACGAAAAAAGACGTGATGTCTGCAGCAATACTATGAAAAAATTAAATAAAAATATGTATATATGACTACGTATGTATGTACGTATGTGTTTTTATGTCTGTCTGTCTGTCTGTCTGTCTGTCTGTACGTGTATGTATGTATGTATGTATGTATGTATGTATGTATGTATGTATGTATGTATGTATGTATGTATGTATGTATGTATGTATGTATGTATGTATGTATGTATGTATGTATGTATGTATGGTTGAGTTTTTATCTAATGCATGCCTTAATCATGATTTCACAAAGTATCAAGGTGGTTGAACATTTAACATTTTATAATATTTCCAATATTACCCATAATTGACAAAAATATTACATATAGCTGGCAGTGCATTGCATTAGTCGAAAACTTGGTGCTACAAATTAATGAATACTCATTCTTTGTTCTTTACAAAGTAACTGCTAAGTTCGAAAAATATAAAATCTCAGATGATTGGTCAAGTATGTTTCATTTGTTGTTAATAATAATTATAATAATCATTTGTTGTTAATCTTTCCTTTTAGATAACCCAGAGATAGAATGTCCTCAGGGTAAGTAAAAAGTCGACATTTTGAGCAAACAAATATGGAAACTGTTTGTGACTCATTTACATGAAACGGCATAACATCACTTATTAGGTGTGTCAGTGAGGGATTTATATCACTGAGACTTACTTTTAAGGTTTGATTTCAACGTAAGTAAACTAAAGCAAAGTCACACACGTATCCTTATCTTCTAAATATGTTTAATAGTATTGAAAAGGGGATAGGTCTTGATGATATGAATCATATATATGTCGTTGTAGCATCACATCATTCTTAACAAATATCAAACTTACATGTCTTACTTCTCACATGTCATCAAATTGATTTCTGTGGAAATGTTATCCTTACAGTTGGCCAAACACTTGAGTTGACAAGTTCGGATACATCTGTTGGCGTCTTAAGACAAATACCCGCCCTTTCAGCTTTGACGTCATGTATCTGGGTGAAAACCAGTGAACCTGGTACGAAAGCTACTCTAGTTTCCTACGCTGCTTCAACCCATGATAATGAATTCCTCATGTATCCTGCTGCTGAACTCAAGATATTCATCAAAGGAAGCAAAGTGACCGCTGGCTTGAAGGTTGACGATGACCAATGGCATCACGTGTGTGTCACATGGTCCTCTGACGGCGGTAACTGGATATATTATGATAATGGTGCCCAATACACATCTGGTTCAGGATTGCAGAGCGGTAAATCAATAACCGGGGGAGGAAAGATTATATTGGGACAGGACCAGGACAACGTTGGAGGAGGATTCGACGCATCGCAAGCTCTCATCGGTAGTATAACAGGTTTCAATTTTTGGTCTAAAGCCCTAAGTGGTGATGAGGTTGCAGTTGTTTTCAATGACTGTTCCATTGGCGGTGATATCTTTGCATGGAATGTTGCAGATCTCAAGATAACAGGCGATGTGGCGAAAATTCACGGAGATTTTTGTGGTAAGAGCATATTTATCGCTAGTTTAAAAATATCAGGCCCAAGCGAGTGACTGTGTGCCCGAGGGAGAGTGACCATTTACTTTTATAATATTTTCGGGTATAGACAGTTATTGAATATATCTGAAACCTGTGTCGCTTATTGTATCATGACATTTCAATGTAAACAACAGATGACCCATTCTAGTTTTACCTTCATTTGATGGAAAGTAAAATTAACCTGATCCGAGAAACTTTATCCAAAGATGTAAACTAGCACAGCAAGATTTTGCTCAAGGCTTTTTCAGACTCTTTTCAAACTTCTTTGTTACTTTGGTCAATGTGTAAATTATATCCACAGGGGAATATGTTTTGTATATTTTTGTTTTTCTAAGTTACTGAGCACGAATATATTAAACAATAAATTAACCACTTGCATTAATGAGCTAGCACTGAACTGTTCGGAGTGTTTCAGCTAATTCAAACCTATAGCCTAATTGCAAAATGGACCAGATATGAACTGTAAATGCTCACGTGTTTCATTATATATTGCAGTTATGTGTAAATTTGAACCTTTGCCACATGTTTGCAACTTCATTGAAAGTATTATGATCAACATAATGAACATAATTCACCACAGATTAACTCTATAGGTCATTAAGTATTGAAATATGTAATTAGCTGAAAAAAATATAAATTTCTTTGACTGCTGTCATTGTATCACCACTTTATATAGCAAGTGTAATTGCCTTTGGTCAAGTCCTTCAAACTATATATTCCAAACTTTGAAAGCTCATTAGATATTCAAACTATAAATTAGCTGACATGAAAACTTAAATGCGAAATGACTTCCAATATTGATATAACCTGGTATGATCATCAATGTACATAGCATGTTACGCCAATTTTGATCAAATAAATCCAAGTATATATCCCTAATTAGGAAAGTTCATTAAATACACAAATTAGGAATTGGCTGAAGCAAAAATGCTTAATGCCTTTCAATAAAGTTAGCCTACATAATAGTATCTTTAATGTACATAGCAAGTTTCATCAATTTTGGTCATGTAAATTCAAATATATCCCTAATTTCAAAAATTCATTAAATATGCAAATTAGGAGCTGGATGAAGTAAAAATGCTTAATGACTTTCAATAATGTCGTATCATAGTATCTTTAATGTACATAGCAAGTTTCGTCAACTTTGGTCTTGTCAATACAGAAAAATATCCCTGATTATGAAAGTTCATTAAATATGCAAATAAGGAATTTGCTAAACTTCAAATGCTTAATGACTGTCAATAATGTTCTATTATAGTATCTTTAATGTACATAGCCAGTTTCATCAACTTTGGTCTCGTCAATTCAGATAAATATCCCTAATTAGGAAAGTTCATAAAATATGCAAATTAGGAATTGGCTGATGTAAAAATGCTTAATGACATTTAATCATATTCTATCATAGTATCTTTAATGTACAAAGCAAGTTTCATCAATTTTGGTCATGTAACTTCAAATATATAGCCTTAATTTCAAAAGGTCATTAAATATGCAAATTAGGATTTGGATGAAGTAAAAATGCTTAATGACTTTCAATAACGTTAAATCATAGTATCTTCAATATGCATACCAAGTTTTGTCAATTTTGATCGAGTAAATCCAGATATATACTCCTAATTACGAAATTTCATTAAACATGCAAATTAGTAATTATCTTTCAGGTCACCCCTTAATATCTTTCAAAGCTGATATATCTTGGTGTGATCAACATTTGTAGCGAATCTCATCAAATTGTGTGCAGTCGTTGTCAATATATATCAGTTTTTCTAAAATCATTAATTATGCAAATGAGCAAAAAGTAAGCAAGCCATACCCACCAAAAACTAATCAGTTCTTGCCATTTGCAAACTGAATCTATGTACCAGATTTGATTCTGATCTGATGAGCCGTTTTTGAGATATTGAGTACACAGACAGACAGACACACAGACAGACAGACAGACAGACATCGCTGCGACATATGCCCACGTGTGTCAACACGTGAGCAAAAAACCTTCATATACAGGCGAATGTTGAATTATTGGAATTTCGACAGAGAAAAGTATACCAAAATATACATCACACTTATATCTGATGGACCTTTAACGGCTGAGGTAAAAAATTGAGCACCATCATCTAAATACTTCACCCAAAATGTATTTTACAATTGACGGACAAATAAACCCTAGTGCCTTGTTGCTTTTGTATTTTTGAAGTAAAAGAACCACACATTAACTTCGTCACAGATGGGTGTTTGAGAATTTCTTGTTGTGACTTCCTGCAAGAGGTGAATGTCAGTTGCCAGCTTCAACTTTCGGAAAATTATTTTTACAGGATTATGATCCAGTTATGTCAACTGTAGGATAATTATCTAGGTTTATTATGCCGTTTATATTTATGGTGTTAACATAGATATGACTACACAATTACTGACGTTGTGTTTGTTTACATTCAAAACATAACAAAAACACTTCAATACAGCAGATTTAGGAGCAAAATGCAAAATGGTGCTAAACAAGCCCTATGTTTGGTTAAATAACTAACCAACCGTAATTCGCTTTTAGTCTCGAGCGTCCCGGTTTTCGTTTCTTTAAAAACTGTTTACATTTTCGTCTACCTGATCCTGTTTTAGCATTACGGATCAAAGCATAGTATGTGGGACAATGAAAAAAAAAATTAGGAGCATTGATCTCAACATAATCATGAACCCTATAGTTAGGGTCACCAATCAGAAAATAACATTATTTTGCTCTTCAATGACAGCGTCATATCTCAGCTTCTCAGATACGAGTCTCTCGTTGACTTCTTTTTCATGATTAATTGTATGATTATACCATAGCAGTGTTTTCATTCTCTCTATTTAGATGAACCTGCGACATATGCAGATTCTTCAGATGGTACGTATCAATGGTGCATTTCTGGATCAATCACCTATTCCAACAAATTTGTTCTTTTAATTGATGACGTATGTGATAATATCGCGTCACACTCGGAACTTTTTTCTGATGACATAAGAGGTATCGTATTATTGATACTGATAATGACTCTTTAATGCTGCCGTCTGATATCGTCAGCCGGTCGGACACTTGGTTATCCTACCAAATGCAAGGTCCTTACTGTTTCATTGAAAAGGAATGTTCTTACTTCCCTTACAAGCTCGATACCAATGCATTGAATACAGTCAATAGCATGAGAAATATCGGTGTTATTACTGACCAAAGATAAAATTTTGCGACCATGTAAATTTTCTTTGTTTTCTCAGTATTTCTGAAAGTTTGGTTGTCAGGTCTCTTTGTTTTAAACTCTGTATCTGTGTTTTTCTGACGGTTTTTCATAAATGCCTCGGCTGTGGAAGTCATCATCAATAAAATTATAAAAATAATAGTAACGTATCGCCTTCTGAAATCTCAAAATACGATAGAGTACATTTGCATGGTAAGTCTTTTATACTCAAATTCTGAGGAAACTAGGAGGCGAACCATTGTTATTATGTTGAAAATTGTCAACATTGAGAGAAGAGTGCAATTTTCACCCTGGAAAAAACCGTTCCGTAGATTCATCGCCAAAATCTCAAGGTAGCTTTAGTTTAATTTCCGATTACCATTTTATCGTGCATTACAGCTGGCCAAACACTTGAGTTGACGAGCACAGATACATATGTGAATGTGTTGAGACCAATACCAGCCCTTGCAGCTCTGACTTCATGTATCTGGGTAAAAACTAGTGCTGATGGGGCAAAAGCAACTCTGGTATCTTATGCTGCTTCAACCCACGATAACGAATTCCTCATGTACAGAACCTCTGGGCTCTACATCTTCGTCAAAGGAACCAGTAAGACCACAGACTTGAAGGTTGACGATGGCCAATGGCATCACGTGTGTGTCTCATGGTCCTCAAATGGTGGCAACTGGATATATTATGATAATGGTGCCCAATACACATCTGGTTCAGGATTGCAGAGTGGTAAATCCATAACCGGAGGAGGAAGTATTATGCTGGGACAGGAGCAGGACAAAGTTGGAGGGGGTTTAGACGCAAGTCAAGCTCTGATTGGCCGTATAACAGGGTTCAACTTATGGTCTAGAGCTCTCAGTGGTGATGAAGTAGCAGAAGTCTTTAATGACTGTTCTATTGGAGGCGATATCTTTGCTTGGGATCTTTCAGATCTGTATATGGGTGGCGATGTAGTTCGTACAAGCGATGGTGCTTGCGGTGAGATTATGATATAAATACTTTCTTTGTACTTCAGAGGGAAGTGCAAAAAGATGCTCCTGGATTTAATGGGGTTTTTATTTACTTGTTTTACTTCGATCACTACATTCAACCGTACTGTGTCGGTTGATTAGTTCATGCTTTCAAGTTGCCCCAAAGCTCCGTTCATCATAACAATGGTATAGTTCAAAAATTATTGGGTATCGATGCTTTCAATGACGATTGAAGTCAACCAGTAATTTTCCCCAATGAAATTAAGTGATGTCTATTATTTAATGTATGTATGTATGTATGTATGTATGTATGTATGTATGTATGTATGTATGTATGTATGTATGTATGTATGTGTGTGTGTGTGTATGTATGTATGTGTGTATGTGTGTATTCATATGATGATGATTGATGTCGTGTACATTGATTGTGTCAATTACAAACACTTGTGTTAAATTTCTCATGCAGAAACTCCTACACCACCAACAGAGCCTCCAACAGAGGCACCGACAGAGGCACCGACAGAGGCACCAACAAGTAAGTTCATAGGAACTTGCAATGGTATATTATACTAGTAAATACAGCGTATTATGTCTTGACGAGATATATGCTTAATGCCCAGCAATTACTTACAGATATTATTCTTACATTTGAACTGAAAAAACCAAGAACAATTGCCTTTGTCTATGACGTACCCAAGGGCATTCATGTAGGTTCTATTCAATTGCCGTTATTGATATACACATCATAATTATTATGTCCGCCCGGCTGACGCATTCCAAATCCTGTCCTTCATTTATATTTGCTCTTTCTCCCATGTACAGCTCTAAAATTAGTTACTTCGGGAATACAAAGTAAGTACGAAACTACTTTGTTTTTCAATTTACTTAAGATGATGAAAAAGCATCTATTTTTCTGGAGCTTGTATTCTACAGATTCTTGGATGATTGTGTTCAATCAAAGACAAACATTCTACCTGTAATAAAATTCTTAGACTATATAAAACAACATTACATTGGGAAGATAAAGTTGTTTGACCATGTAAAATAGTTTACACATACACACATACATACATACATACATACATACATACATACATACATACATACATACATACATACATACATACATACATACATACATACATACACACACACACACACACATACATACATACATACATACATACATACATACATACATACATACATACATACATACATACATACATACATACATACATCTTTGTTTATTGTAAACAGATTATGCAGGACAAAATTCAGTGATACTTTATCAATATTGTGTCCTTTCCTTATAGCCACAAACATTCCCACGCAACCACGTAAGTATTTTTAGAATATTATCTATGATATCGACAACAGTTATGATAGTGATACTGATGATTGTTTGTGTAGAAGTAGTAGTAGTAGTAGTAGTAGTAGTAGTAGTAGTAGTAGTAGTAGTAGTAGTAGTAGTAGTAGTAGTAGTAGTAGTAGTAGTAGTAGTAGTAGTTTTAGAACGTTTTCGAACACATTTTTAATTTGCCGGAAGTGAGTGAATTAACTATTAAGAACCAAAGAAAAAGTATGATGCGAAGTGGAGAAAATACGCATTAAAAATGTCAACATACCAAGCAAGGAAATAACAATGTATTATGTTATAATACATATTTGGAAATGCGCTTTACAAACTGGTATAGAACGTTTGCCAGATGGTCGGTAACGTAGTCTACTGACGCAGTTTGTATCGTTGTGTTTTGTGTTGGCACGTTCTTCCGCTAAATTTAAGCTTATCCAATATAAATTTTTACTATAACCCAAACGGGATTCGAACCCCCACACACTCACGGCAACATCGCCTAGCTGATAGGCCTCACACAAAACCAGTCGGCCACTGCTTCGAACCCAAAGAGTTGGTCACAAAACTAGAACTTATGTACTATAACTATATATTTGAAGAACTTAAGGCATTCAAGATATAACCTTAAGAAGGGAAGGCTGCGTCATCGTGATGGCAGTGGCGAAAATTCAAACACACGATTTGCTTACGAGTTTTCCAGCCTAGCTTGCTATATACAAAATTGCACAATGGGTATGCATTTCAAGACAAAATAATATTAAATATAATTTCAGTTGTTCACATAGCTGTTGCCATGTTGTGCTTTTTCTCACAGTAAGAATTTTATATGTGAGTGTTCGAAGGTTAAAGATACATCCTAAGAAATTAAAAATGGACATAAAAAGCAAGTGGGTACACTAGTCACTGATCTAAGACACTTTTAGTGTATTTGGATGTCCCGTCTACCTTTGAATTTGAAGTTTTAATATATCTTCATTAAATAATTATTTTTAGCGTGTGAGTATCCCGTGCCAATATCGAATGTTGCCCAGGGAAAACCTGCCACCCAGAGCTCAGACAAGCCAAAGAAAGATGGTGGAGCTGAAAAAGCAGTGGATGGAAACACAGACGGCGACTTGAAGGCTGGTCAATCTTGTTCATGGACTAACAAAGAACATGAACCTTGGTGGAAAGTAGATTTGGGATCGTCGTTTGATGTTTATGAGGTCAGAATCTTCAATCGACAAGACTGCTGTAGTAAGTATTCATATGGACTGCATTTGAGCAGTATTAAATTTGGTCTGAATTGATCGTTGTTGAACATTAATAAATGCACGCATACATACATATATGTATGTATGTATGTATGTATGTATGTATGTATGTATGTATGTATGTATGTATGTAGAGATATGTAAATTGAAGGCGTGTAAATATGTGACTTAAATATGCAATTTACCCTGGCATTGATTATTTACAACGATTCAATTATGGAAATTCCCCTGTTCTGTTGTGTTCATGTAGCACACCGCATCAAGAACGCTCAGATCCGTGTTGGTGACAGCGAAAATTTCGAAGACAACCCTGTATGTGGTATAATGGTTCTTGGGAAAATGTCCAAAGAACAGCCCATTGTTATCAGATGTGGATGTGAGACCCCAATGACAGGAAGATACGTCAGTGTTCAGCTGATTGATAAGGATCAGATGCTGACTATTTGTGAATTTGAGGTCATGGCCGGTTAGAGCAAAGCTATAATTATAGTATCGACGTCACATGATGATGATGATGATGATGATGATGATGATGATTGTGGTGGTGGTGGTGGTGATAATGATTTTGGTGGCGGTTTTATTGAGATTGATATTGTATTATCTGTAGTGATTAGTCTCATCAGTATAAAATCTCTCTTCCGTTTTCTCTACTACGACGAATCTACGTACCTTGTACGAAATTTTATGTCATCGTTTGACTTTTGGGATAAGGCCACTATTTCACATTTTATGTTATCGAGGACGGTAAATAAATTGCATAAATGAGCAAAATTATGCGAGCCGGTTGTCTTCTTGTCCTCAATAATGCCATTGCAACAGCCATTAAACGGATAACGCATGCCATCCGCAATATTTTGTGAGCACACATCAGCACTTCTTAGACATGGCAGACGATCAAAAGTACTTGATTAACGAAAGCCATCACGTTATTTGCGGAGAGCGCAAAACATATAGGTAGCTGCTCATCGTTTATGAAAACGCCTGTACTCGCTAACCTGAAGTAAATGATTAAAATGTTGAAGCCCGCCCTGTGTCTGCACTTTCAAATCAACGAAATAGAGCGTTAACGTTATACAATTATTCTACCGGAAAACGGGACTCGCCAACCACATTCGTAATTGTGGTGATGATGTCAATGGTCCACACATCTTTTTCGGGTTCTGTCTGATGTAAGTTCAATCGGTCACTCATTTTATTTATTTATTTATTTATTTATTTATTTATTTATTTATATGTTTCGAACTCAAAATCAGATATGCTACAGGGTAAAATCATATTTCATCCGCACTTACAGGAGCGTTTTAGTAAAAACATGTGAAGTTTCGTTATAGAACAAGAAAGCCAGTCTGAGTTCAGTTACTTAAAATAAATGACACACAACAAGGAAAAACATAAAATCAAAAACAAACGCTTTTACCTTTCCTTTAAAACCTCGAAGCGGAAACATTAAAAATTAGCAGACATTGATAAAATATTTTATGTAACTTTACAATGCGATTAAAACTTGAATTGCTGGTAAGTTTAACTCTACCACCACGTTCATGAAATGTCCTTTTCTGTCTAGTTGATTGCCAATTGAATGTGCAAATTTAAAAACTGGTTGGCAATCAAGAAGGGTATTAATTGACTTGTATTGAAAAACAAGGTCGAAATAAGTGCGCCTTTTAGAAAGCATTCAAAAATTAAACTTAACACACAGCTCATCGCTATGAATAATCATCAAATCTTATTTTGGCATGCGTACAAGGTTTTGGAAAAGATTGTCGGTGGATGGCCTGCTCGTGGTTTACACAATTCGTCAGAACTAAACTTGAATGTGCCTTAGTTGTTGGGAACAGTATTGACAAAGTGTACTCAGACAAGCTAGAAGCTGTACAGCGTAACCTTGTTAAATATTTTGTGTAATCTTCGTGCATCAGTGATAATGGAAACAGCATGAGTTAGAAAGTTAACTTGGTGTCACGTGTCACACCTCGATCACTGTAACTATAAACCCTCTTCAAATTGTGTGCATCGATGTTATATGCCCTGTCAATTGGCAATTCTTTCCAAGAAACACGAAGTACTACACACTTAATTTGGCATAATTAAGGTGCATTTTCCATTTCTAAGACCATGTGGATAAGTAATCGATATCCTCTTGTAATATTGAACAGTCAATCACGCTACGTATTATCATAAACAACTTCAGATTGCCAGCAAAGCCTAATGAGCCACATTTAAATTTGCCAAAAATGTTATTCAAATAAAGAATGAAACACAGTGGTCCTAGTTGCGGAACCCCGGACTTAACTAAAACAGGGTCTGATCTACACCCTTTAAGAGTAACTATCTCGGATCTTTAACCAGTCAAGGAGGATGTCTTGTATTCCATACTTACTAAGTTTGTAAACTGATATTTATGATTTATTTTGTCAAATGCCTTGGAAAAATCTGTATATATGACATTCAACTGTTTTGACTCATTATCAGCAATACGAACTTCATTAAGCAAGACAGATAGATTATTCTCACAGGATCGCCCATTCAAAAAGAAACCATGCTGTTGTTCAGAAGAGACACACTTTACATGGTATACTCGCCTTGATATCATTTCTTACATATTTTTGAAACAACATTATAAGTCATTGTATTTTGGCTTTGCTAATTTCTAGAATAGGTACGAGCCTAAATGAAGAGTTCTACATTCTTAAGCACCAGGTATACGTCTTTTGGTATGATGTCTGAGTTCTTTCAGTTCTGATGCTTCGATTAGCTCTGCATCATACCCACTATAGAGAACAATTGCGAGACTAGAGCGAGGAAATGACGCTTTCTCGCAATCAGTGAGAATCTGTTCTTATTCTCACCGCTGTCGGTGAGAAAATTTTGGAAATTCTCACCAAGTACAGTAGAATTGAAATTCTGATTCTTGCCAATGAATGGGGAGTCTTGCTGATTCCCGCCAATGAACGGCGAGTCTTGATGATTCTCGCCAGTGAATTTCTATTCTCACTGTACTTGGTGATAATATCCATTCTCGCCGGTGAGAATTTGTTCTCACACTTGATTCTCGCCAAGGAGTGCATTTCTCACCAATCTCCAGAGGAGATTAAAATTTTCTCACCGACAGCGGTGAGAGAATAAGAACAGATTCTCACTGATTGCGAGAAAGCGTCATTTCGCTATAGTCTCACAATTTTCCCCTATAGTGACCAAGGAGGGACTCGGCGCCGAAGTTTGATTCGCGGCACGTGTTCTTTAATAGTTGACATAATGAGATCATAGAAAGTCTCTACACAGTCATCAACGGTACCAACTGTTAGGAAATCGATCCAAGGAATAGCTGCTCGATCGGATTTTAATTTTTTCCACTACGCTTTCCAAATTGGGTTCATAAAATTATACCTTCCTCTAATCTTAATCTGTGTCCCAAACGATGGAAAATAGTACTTTTTCTCCAAAACGTCATCGAGTTTGTTAACACGTGTCCTACTTCCAGTTTTTCATGTTGTTCCTCCACTTAATCTAATAAAGGGTTCAAGGGCACTCGTGTCATGACCCTATATCTCAATGTAACTAAGTTCATAGCCAGGTCATGTGACCTCTCCAGCGCCGCCTTCTCGACACGACAGACCAATTTGCATTTTGCAGTACAAGAAACATTTATCAAGTTAGGAAACTGGTACGGAGGACAACATACACGGCTACTATGAGAGCTAGGCTTTCAGACGGTGTTGAAATTCCCTTAGTTGGATTGGGTACATATTATGGATTGGCGGCATGAAGATACGTCATGCAAGAGTGGTATGTGATGGCCGGGAAGACTATCGTATGAGACGGAGTTATTTCGTCTAAACTTTGAGTAACGCATGCCGTCTTATTCACACACATTTTCTAAATGAACAAACAGATTACCTCCAGAAAACATGAAAATTTTGCATAAGATGATGTTACTGTCTGTTTTCGTTTATTAATATCCCGAAAAATATCTAACTCGACTGGTCAATTGTTCTCCTTAACACCTGTTTGGCTTGCAAGATGTATAAGAGATCATGCCACGATTCTTGTGTAACGGGCCTTTGCACTGTAGCTTGCATGCTGACCTGTTACAATGGTCACTTCAATAAAGAATGGCCCTGAGCCCTTTTTAGCTCACGTGTTCACACACGTGAGATTATGTCGCAGCGATGTCTGTCTGTCTGTCAGCCTGTCTGTCTGTCTGTCTGTCTGTTGGTCGATATCTCAAAAACGGCTAATCAGATCAGAATCAAATCTGGTACGAACATTCAGTTTGCAAATGTCAAGAACTGATTAGTTTTTGGTGAGTGTGGTTTGCTTACTTTTTGCTCATTTGCATAATTAATGATTTTAGAAAAAACGGATAGACATTGAGAACGACTGCAAACAATTTGATGAGATTTGCTACAAATGTTGATTACATCAATATATACCGGCTGTGAAAGGTATAAAGGGACCACATTAAGTATAATTCCTACTTTGCATATTTAATGAAATTTCCTTATTTGGGATATGTATCTGAATTGACTTGACCAACGTTGAGCATTTTCAGTTCATATCTGGTTATTTTAGTGCAAACATCGATTGATTTCATACAGAATCCATTTATTGCAGCAATCAAGAAGTCTTCTGGAACACAATACCTATTTGGTGTATAACTGTTAAAGCAGCACAATGTTGCACGTAGTATAACAAGACAGTTCTAAGTTACACTTAGGTCAAAGTTTTACACTAAATCGCTTATAGCAAGTAACCTGTTTTCTTCAAATAGATGTAGCATGACGTGACCTTTAATCAATCTCGGGCAATAGAGTGTCTGCTTTAAATGAGACCACGGTGCCGATATTGTTTGCTTCAGGACCTCGTTTGTTAGAGCAAAGCGAAAGTGGATCTCTTACGTCCCCGAGACGCGCAGTCAGAGCAAATAGCAGCGGGCTTCAATTTCTGAGTACCTATAGCGTTTTGAGAACAAGCGCTCTGAAATCTCAGATGGTGATTGGTTTACCCACAAGATCGGCTCAGGAACGCATTGTCTTCGACAAAAACTCGCTTTTGTGGTTGCTGTTGTTGTATTTGCTGTTGGCGTTTTTTTGTTGTCATTGTGACAATGTGAAACTCCAAATGCTATTAGGTGATAGTAGTCTATATACGATTGAAGTTACCCGATGTGTCAGAGCACTGACCCCATATAGCTATTTTGTTTTCACTTTTTTCGACTGCCTGTCTGTTCGTCGCCAACTTTTACGCAAATACGCACTCCGATCACGAGGCAAATAAAAGTCCGGTAGGCGAAGCAATGAAAACAGCTATGAACATAGGATATCGTCACATTGATACAGCCAATGCTTATGACGTAGAGACAATTGTGGGGTTGCTGTGAAGGACAAAATGCATGACAAATCTATTAGTCAGGTGGCTTAACAAAAATATCGTTACACGGATGACAAAGTGCCAAATTTGCTACAGAGGTTCGCATACATGTGTAGATCAAAATTAGCTATTGCTCCAAAAATTTGGGCCACCGGAAAGGCTCGATGACGTCATAAATTCAAAATGGCCGCCATTATATTGCTTAAAAATGGTTAAAATACAGTTTATTCGGCTAGTTTTCAATATTTTTTTGAGTAAACTGACACAAACATTCTCAATTACAAATACAACATAAAATTGATGCAAATCAATTATTATGATGACGTCATAAAGCCAAAATGGCCGACCAAATTCAAAATGTCAGTCGTAACATTGTCTAAAATGTTAAAGCACTGTTATTAAGCCTGTTTCAGCATTTTATCGCCTGAACTGAAATCAAGACCCCAAATTACAGACAAAACATATAATTGATGCAAATTAATTATTGTGATGACGTCATAAATTCAAAATGGCCGCCGTTATATTGCTTAAAATGGTAAAATACTGCTAATTCAGGCAGTTTTTCAATATTATTTTGAATAAACTGACACAAACATCCTAAATTACAAATACAACATAAAATTGATGCAAATCTATTATTGTGATAACGTCATAAAGCCAAAATGGTCGACCAAATTCAAAATATCTCCCATAATATCGTGTGATAATATTGAATTACTGTTGATGAAGCCTGTGTCCAGCATATAATAGTTTCAAGGCAATGTACAATTTGTCTTGATGATCCGTAAACTCAAAACAAATGATAAATGTACCAAAACGTAGCCAATAAGCTAAACACAAGTTGCAAACTATTATGAAATTATTGATTATTTACAAATGACCTCTGTCTGAACACTGAAACAATATCATAGGAAATAAGGGCAACTTTACATATCGGTTCTACCTTTGAAAGTGTTATGTTATAGTGAGTAGATCAATAGTAGTGTGATTTCATGATAACGACAAACATGGCGAGAAACCGGTGAATTAATCATTCCTTGACCCTGGTCATGTGACCTTGGCCCCCGAAAAAAGGTTTTATGTTTGTGATTTGGTCTTTTTGCTTTATTTGTTTGAGAAGCCTTTTTCGTTTGTTGAATTTTCTGGGTTTTTTTATGTCTCGATGTGTGGTGACAGACACATAGTTTTGTATTACATTAGTACTCTTTTTTGAGGATGTGCCGGCCTCAAAAAGACCGTTTGGTCAGGGTTTTTGAACAAAGAGAAGACCTTTTTGACTTTTGAAGCTAGCTTACCTTGCTTTTTTGCAGTTTTCACGAATTCTATGAAAAGCGTCTTTGCCTTTCGTTTTTGGTATCGTTTTGCTGTTTGGAAACCAAAAACATAAAAAACGCCAGGAAGAACATAAACAGAAATTCGAAGATTAAAAAGCAAGAACTAAGGAAGATTCTCAGATTCATTAAAAATCTTGCAAATCAAACCTTACCAAATGTTGAAATCAAAGCATCAAGCAAAAGCTTGAAATTAATCTATTCGCATCATAAGATTGTGCAATATCATGAGAAACAAACGATCAATTCATCAGTCAGACATCTGCTCTAAGATAAATCCAATGTCGACACTACTAACGGCGGAAAACCCCAAATTGTAAAACTGTCTCGAAGCAACTTAGATCGATAGAGGAAATTCCATTCGCAACCCACATCAGAAAGAACATGACTCTACCAGACAAGACTGCTCTGAACAATCTGTCTAAAAACAAATAAATCACAATAAAACCCATCAATAAAGTAAGAGGCATAGCAATTGTGAATACGACAAATGACATTAAAGAAAGTTATAGACAGCTGCGAAATGTACACTATTAATGTACATTAAGGCAACACTTGGCGACATTAACTATACGATGGAAATTGTATATGAAATCATTTATCTGCGACAAGAAGATCATTGACGAGGTGATTTACAGTTTCCCCATTCCCATAAGTAGAATAATTTGTACAATACGATGGTATCTCCTGCCAAAAATACACAAAACCCAAGTAGAATGAACAATCATCATCCAACGTCTCAATAGAAATGGCTGCTCGAGCCCAATAAACCAAATCTCGGAATTTGTAGACTTTGTCATAAAACCAATCATGCAAAGACGACTTACATATGTCAAGGACACAAAAACTTCATCAACTAGTTAGAATCAATAAATATACAAGCAAACTCTATTCTGGTAACATTAGAAGTGGTATCAATGTAGACAAATATGCGAAAAATGAAGCCATAAATACAGCGATCGTAGCGTTGGACTCTGAAACATTACCAACCAACTGATATGATACAAAAAAACCACCAACAACGTACATTAAGCCTTACTGTTGATTATTCTGAAACGCAACATATTTTAATTCAACTGAGAAAAATATAAACAAATCTATGGATGAAGAATGGGCTCACCAGAAATAGCTGATATCTCATACCATGAAACGGAGAAAACAATAAATATAAAATCCCAAATCCGGTCAAATATTCGTATGGAAACGTTTAGAAGGTAACATTTTCATGATTTACTCAGGAACAGAACATAATTTTATAACATTCAGAACATTTGTCGACGAGTGCAACACCCTGTACCCTACGTTAAACTTGGGAATTCATAATTGAATATTTTATCGACAAAATCTCATACCCTGACCTTGTGGTCTTCAAATGCCAGAGACGCAATCGAGAGAGTTGGCTCGATTGTAAAACCCACACAAACAATCTGACAATATTTATCTGCCACCAACCTTCAAATGCTTCATTAAAGGTGAATTACTCAGATATGTTCGCACATGCAACAACAATATGGACTTTATAAAAAAGGTCAATTTCGCAACGCAAAAAGTTCAACAACGAGATTACAAAAAGAAAGACACAACTTGTATCAAAAAGAAGTCAATGTAACAAAACGTCAGCCATCCTTCATCAACAAAAATAAGAGTAACGATATAACAAAAACCTTGTCAGCACAACCTCATCATAACCAGCCTAATCAAACTATGTGATAAGAAACTGGAAAATAATGAAGGACGCTTATACGCTGGCCATGGTTTTCCAGAAAACTATAATAACGTATAAAAGAAAGAAAAATCATACAAGATATCCTCCTTCAAGCAAAATTCAAACACAAGGAGAGGACAAATGAACGGTCTTAGCAACAATTCACGCAACAATCAGACTACAACATAATGATCTTAGCATATCTTTTTGATGGCTACCATCAAACTAAGCATGTTGGAATACAAGACCATTCAAGTGACTGAAGAAGGGACCTCACTTTGGCCCGAAATGCCGCTAGGAGGAATCACCAAAAGGAGGAATCACCTGGGACAAAGGTCACATTACGAGGGTCAAAACACTATCGATTCACTGGTTTCGCACCATGTTTCCCTATCACAAAACCATATTGATCCACTCACTATACCGTATCATAAACAAGGTTGAACCAGTGTGTTAAGTTGCCTTCATTTTCTTTTTATATCGATTCGATTTTTCAAACACAGATTATTGTTTATTAATAAATAATCTCATAAGAGTTTGTTATTTGTGTTGAACTTATTGGCTAAGTTTTGGTACAGTTATCTTTTATTTTGACTATAAGTTTGTCACGTAATTGGGCTATTGTACCGAGCATAGTGAACTTCATAATAGGCCATAATTAATGTAACTTTCGGTTGCCATTTTGGTTTTATGACGTCATCACAATAATTAATTTGTATCAATTATATGTTTTGTCTGTAATTTGGGGTCTTAATTTCAGTTCAAGCGATAAAATGCTGAAACAGGCTTAATAACAGTGCTTTAACATTTTAGACAATGTTACGACTGACATTTTGAATTTGGTTGGTCATTTTGGCTTTATGACGTCATCATAATAATTGATTTGCATCAATTTTATGTTGTATTTGTAATTGAGAATGTTTGTGTCAGTTTACTCAAAAAAATATTGAAAACTAGCCGAATAAACCGTATTTTACCATTTTTAAGCAATATAATGGCGGCCATTTTGAATTTATGACGTCATCGAGCCTTTCCGGTGGCCCAAATTTTTGGAGCAATAGCTAATTTTGATCTACACATGTATGCGAACCTCTGTAGCAAATTTGGCACTTTTGTCATCCGTGTAACGATCTTGCCGGTTTTTGTTGCTAAGCCACCTGACTATATCAAGCGAGAGGATATCTTCATCACCAGTAAGGTCAGTCTTATCACTTTGCTACTGAACGACAACTGTGATTATGACACGGCTGGAAGGCGGATTCAAAAAGCTTTTATTTAGCTTATTTTGTAGGGCATTCATTTTTTTGATCAAATCAAGTTGGAAGTTCTTTATCTTATCTGTATTGTCCCTGTGAATCAGAACATTTCAAATACTTAGATAAAGGAGTTTGGGAATTAGTGGCTCCTAATCTTTAAGCTCGAAACCTTCAACAGCTTTCGAATTTCGGCACTGCCGATGGTGGAGGCGGCAAAAATGAATCCGTGATGCGTTGACAATCCCATCTATGAAGAGCATGGTAGAAAATACCGGATTGAAAATCGTTCTATTTACTGTTCAAATTGACCTCGGAGTAGGTTCTGGCAGAAATAGTCAAATTTTTCGAAGCCAAATAGAAATCAGAAAAAGAGTAAAGAGTAGAAGACTGAAAGGAATGACATAGAAGGGAGGGAAGGGCAAAGGAGGCCGAACATAGAGCCTAATTAAGTGGTGAAACATCTTTTTTTTCTGAAAGTAATCAGACGAAGGACAACAGTTTTAGCAGTCTTATCACCACATTCTGTTACGAAAATATTTCCTTCTGCAAAATGTCATTGTTCTCATCCTTATTCTGCGGTGACAATGCTGTCCTTCATAATATTGTGCACTGAAAGCATTGTCCCTCGCTGATTATACCATGAAGATGCTGGCTTTCTTTCAACTCTGTGTTGAAAATACTTACTTCACCCTACTTTTGAGTCAAGTACAATCCTTCATCATATTCTGTAGTGAAAATATTGTCCTTCACACTATTCTGTATTATAAAATTGTCCTGCAGTGTACACTGTCATACAATTAAAGTCCTTAACCATATTCTGCACAAAGAAAATTATCTTTCATCCCATTTTCCATTGAAAACATTGTCTTCAGCATATTCTGCACGAAACCATAAGCTTATCATTCGTTATATTTATAACAAAAATATGACCCAATTGTGAAGTGAAAATGCTAGCTTTAAACCCATTTTGTAATGATAACACAGTCCATCACACTCTTCAGAGGTTATGCTGTTCTTCACTCAAGGGTGGACTTTGTCATATCAGAAAGAGTGGCATTTTAACCGCATCGGACGAGACATCGATTCCAGTCTCTGACGCAGCATAATAATACTGTGCTAAAACGGTACAAAGAAAAGGTTGAAGGCTCATTACAGCGACCGCATTCGTTGATACTTTAAAATTAGGCTATGTTCACAAATAACGGTTAGGATGGGGCTGGTGGAATCGCGATTTTTTCAGATCTCCCTTTAATACCCTCAACAATTTTCAAGTCCCTCCGTCTGTATGATCAAAACCTTTTCATGTCCCCCGAAAAATTTCCACACAGCCGCACACTTACTAGAGATGAATACTAAGAAAAAAATAACCAGGTATTTGGCAGTTCTGCTCGCAGATGTTCAACACTACCTGTTATTAGCAGTTTGTAGGGCTATACTCCCAAGGCAAATTCTTAAGCTGATTCATTTTTAAACACATCCGTGGACTTTTTTGATTTATCAGTCAAATCCGACTTGAGTTAATCTAACTCCGTCTGGCCAGGCCAATGGCACCTGCTGAAGAGCACACAATGACGATCATGAGAGACAATGCAAATCGTGAATTCCTGGCTACATTAGATGCTACTTATAAGTTTTACAAAATTGACAATCCTGAAAGGTTAAAGTATTCCATCAAGTAAACGTTTTAATCTCTGAAATGTTTGATGTACTAATGGTAAATTTGGTAAAATTAAAATAATTCCATTTAGTTACAAATTTTATTTTATTTAAATTAAAGTCTTTACTGCTGAAAGTTTTACTTTTGTGTTATTTTACGATGATAATGTGAAAATTTACAAAATTAGGCATGTTGACCCCATCTTTTTTCTTTAATATTCGATTTTTCTCGTATGCCAGGATTGGCTGGTTGAATTAGCATATACTGATTGTTTAACGTTTAAGGTTCCAGACAAGAAATTGTCCTTTTTAATCTAACATTTCTTTGGTGGTTAATAAGCTCAGAACCTCCCATAAATTATACATTTTCTGACCTATATTAAAGGGCCATTATTTGTAACTTTTGACCATTTTTTACCTCGGAAAATTCCATGTTTGAGGCTCATGTTTGTTGCAAAATGTTGTTTTACGAAGAAACAAACATGATTAGTGATGTTATAGCCACATAAAACTGCTAATTTTGTTCAAACATGTTGCCCTTCCGAGCTCGTTTGTTGACGTCTGGCATGCTCAGCGTGCTGGGGAGAACAAAGATAATGTTGACGCCGCGATCACGCGATATGTACAAGTTCACGTTTATTGCGGGATCAAAACAACATTGCGTCGTGGATTGCCAGACATCTGGCTACGCAACGTGCTCGGACAATGGACTACGACGTAATTACCGGGCATAAGTAATGAATATTTATTTTGAAATTGTTAATAATGGCTCGCGCAGGTGCAGAAGAATGCCTATGTTGCAATCCGCGTGTCAACAGAGTTTGTATTTCTGTCCGGACATAAATTGAAATTTTCGTTGTAAAATCACATGTTATTTAGTTGTAGGGCATGTAATGTTTCCGAATAATATGCGATTCTATGTTATTTGACAGGCTATTCAACATGAGCCAGTGATCATTTCAATCAAAACTAACGGAAAAATCTCCAGAAGATACAGCTAATGGAACTTTAACGCATTCTGTACGACGCGCCCTCTTTGATGTCTACTGGCGGTGCTGCATGAAACTGCGTATGTCTCACACAATTTAGAAATAATAAATAGACTGTAATGTAGACCAGGCTGATAAATACACTGAACAGAACATTTGACTGCCGTCTGCAATCCGGAAAATTTGTGACAAAACATACGACATGGCAGCAATGATATTTATAACAAAGCACTTAATTAATTTTGGTTAATTTTTGTGGTATGCTATTTTCTATTTTCGATTTGTTGCAGACATAAGAGGTGATGCGCGGTGCCGCCAACAAAGCAATTACTTAATTTTAAGTTATGTGCATCAAATCACTGACTCATATTTGACGCCAGACTTGTTCAAAACGAAGGGTTTAATATCTGAATGCAATAAGGGCCCGACGCGCGTAAAAGAAAACTCTACTATGAGTCAAGAAATTTATCAAACACCAAGTTTTAATGCAATATTTTACCAATTTTTGTGAACTTTCCTGTAAGTTTTTTTCATAATTTTGGACCAAATTGACATAACATTTCATCGGCTACAGTTTTTTATCAAACTTTTGGAAAAAATTGACTGTGGTATATTTTATAAAGGTTACAAAATAGACTTTGGCCCTCAAAGGGTTGAATTTAAAAAAGGAATTAACCAGTATTTTGTATTTCCTATTTACGTCAGCTTGATTCATTATTAGACAGAGCATTTGGCCGCGTTCTGCCACCCGAAGCAGTATTATGCTTATTTCGAAATGATAGATTGATATTAAAAACACAGAATAGAGATAGTATATTTCAGTATTCTATAGATTTTAGCACCCACTTAGATTAACAAAAAAATTTCAAATTTCTCTTTGAAATATCATTGCAGTAAAAAGGTTTGCCGCTACCTGTCAGCAATTTAATGTCCTCTTCTTCTGGATTTTTAAATACAACATCTTCTCTAGTGAAAGAACGTTGTCTTCGCTTCTTATAAATGTAACTGCTCGGGTCACACAACTTGCTTATGAATCTCTAATGAGTTAGGCGGCCTTTTATACCCCGCAGCAGCCTTTAAGTGAAATACAGTCGGTACACAAGAACAATAGTCTTGTACCTCCAGCAGTCAAGACATCTGTTAACAATGATGGCCAACGTATTTCACACACAATTTAATCATCATTCACTCTTATTAACTCTTCAATGATACTACACAAATTAAGATTAAACATGATCTACAATGTGGCAAAATAAATTTTGTGGTGTCTTTCCCACTTGCAATCTGCAACCTGTAATATTATTAAAATTAATAAATTCTAACCTCTTGATAACATGTGAAGTGCGGTCGTACGTATTTCTACACATTGGCACCGTATTATATGTAATACATGATTGTTAATGTTGTACTTATGTGCAAAAATACTCTTGCGTCATCCTGTACAATTTAAAAACATAACGATTGCCGTGACAGAATGGGAAATATATGTCATTTTTTATCTAATGCAGTTTTGTAAGCTGAACTAAAAAGTCTGCAACAGCCTGTTAACTTTAGTTTGAAATCAAGTTCATTTTGCCACTTTTCTCATTATGGCAACCGTTAAAAAGGCAAGAAACACACGTAAGCCTAACAATAGAATGAAGCTTTTCGTGCGAAAATTCCTTATTGAGTGATGTAACAGGTCCAACTATACTCGATATCGCATAAAAATTGTACCATTCAAAATTGCCAACTCGAACATCTGGCTTAAAAGGCAAATTCTTAGGGGCGAACATACTTAACTCTATCTTTTAGGGCTGCCATCTGTCAAGGACAATTGTCAGTGGATTTCGTACAGTCTCATCATTCCTTTGCAGCTCTGTTTTTGTGCGGTGAAGAAATTCGGCTCAAGCAATCGAACCAAAAAAGCTGAACTTTGCGTTCTTGACAAAGCGTCCAGGAAAAGTAAGTTTGGTGCTATATTTTACCTTGTACGATTAATAATCCATAATATCCACCAAAACGTAGATGAAATCTACCTCATTGACAAAAAGTGAAACGGTAACAACTTCAAGACCATTCCAAGCAGTTTGCTAGCACTATGCAATATCATTTTGACACAACTCGAATTCGATTCGATAAAATCATTTAAATTTTCTACAAATTAGAATTGTATTTTGCAGTAGCTCAGAAATACATAACGAAATATATCAAACAAGGCTAAAGGTTTGTACTTATCGATCTGTGTTCCTATCCGCCAACTCCGACCAAAACAACGACAGTTGTTTTGATTGGAGTTGGCTGAGACCCACACACGACTGAATCTTTCTGTCTAATTTTAAAGCTGATAAATTTGTCAAGGAACTAGTCACTGGTACCGTTTAACAAATTAAAAAATAAAAGTCAAACATACGGCGGGTGCATTACTTGTTTTGGTTTTGCTTGTCAAAAATACGATGCAAAAGATTTTTCGAAATAGTATAGAAATGGAAAACTGGTTGTAAGAAGTGCCCTTTCATTTTAGTTTTGAAGCAATGCATCATCAGTTCACTATCGTATCGGTTCAAAATTAGTCTGCCACGTTGAATATATGAAATGATAGACGAGGAATTCCTACTTGCATACCGACCTGAACTAGTATTTGTTTTACAGAAGTTAAGCTTGTAGCTAAAATTTTATATTTTTGGCTTAAAATAACACAGCTAAAGAAGATTGTTGTGGCAATGATATCATCCTGATTGTGATTCAGTTTGTACAGTCAAACATGGAGGGGAAATATTGGGGTCAGCACATACTGTAAGACGAGAAATTTAAAGGGGAAATAGTATTTAAGAAATTAGAAAGGGCGGTTTCAGCAAACTGAATCTACGGGGTAATTGTGATGGTTAATTCACGCCCAGAGTTCCAAAATGTTTCCTTTTTTGCTTTACTTGGAGTTTGTTTTAATATATATCAGATGATCTTCTACGCATCTCAACTTGGACGATGTTATTTATTTGTTTATCTTTTAATATCCTGGAGTGGGCAAAACATCTCGACATTTACAACTACCTGAAAAAACAGATCTCCATAATTGTCACGGGGTCCTTGAGTACTCACGGAAAATGCTGGTAAATGATTGTTCCCGTCAAAGTAAATACCAAAATAATAATGAATGCAGCTCAAAGCTTTCTACTTTTCATAGAAATATGGTCAAAGTTGCACATACAGGAATGCAATTTTTAACTTCAAGTTTTCTGAATAAAATGCTACTCAAGTACTATCAATTTATTGTCTTTAAATCATAATATGTTCGGCTGACATGGTTTTGGCTTGTCGTACATCCATAACATAATCAACCATTAAAATGACAATCTGTATTTTACCTTTTACCTAAATCCCTACGAAGACTACGATGATCTTTATCTTAGCCTTGATTCTCGGAGCTGTCCATGCAAGTACTTTGATGGAAGATGTATCAAATACACTGACTTCAGAAGATAAGGAAAACATAGGAGGTAACATGAAAGATTATACAAATTATGATCCAACCGTTCTTGCAAGTACTGCAGATTATGATCATTGCGTTTTAGGTCACTATCAATATCATCTTCAGAAGTCTCATCTGTCGATTTCTCCATTGCTTAAACAAGAGAATTTACTCCCTGTAAGCATGACAGTACATTTATATCAGATGATATTTGGGTCTCAATCAGAGTTGAAAGAATAGACAAGAGTGCATGTTTCCATCGTTGTTCCAAAGAGTCCTTCTTGTACTTTCCTCTACTGCTCCGAAAGCAAAATTCTTCATACTTTGATAAATAGTGGGATAATTAACACATTTAATGAAGTTTCAAACATTTTCAATGTTTGTCTATGACTCCACCATAGGTGATGAAATTTACCAGGTCTACAGTCTATCTATAGAAAGGTATAGGGAAGACACTAGTAGTTCACTGTCACTTCTTTGCTAATTTGCATATTTCATTGAGTTTCAATGGAAGCTGTGCGCATTTGTTGGCTACAACAAATTGGAAGGATTTAGCACCAAGTTGCTCGTGAAAAGGAATGTCATTTTAAAGACATTGCTTTTCCATGTGAAACGATATATTATTTGCATACATTGTTATCTCATTATTACCACAGGAGTGCCATAGAGTTTGTTGTCAATGTTGTACATGACGAGACGTAGGCATACTGTAAGAGAAAATGGAGTCAAATTACAAAAAACTGCACACATTTCTGACTCTTATCCTAGTGGAGCATTTTACCTTACATCTGCCTATTTTAGAGATTTTTTCAAATAAGTTAATGGCAACTGCAAATGATGCTTCAACAGAACTGCATACATAAGGCATTTTAGACACGCATAGCTATTTCAAATCTCTCGAAATGTAAAGAATATAACAATACTAATTTGCATATTTCATTCAGTTTTAAATTAAAATAATAAAATTGAAATACTGAATTGATGGGGAAAATTCAACCAATGTCCCATTGTCATCACTAAAAATACTGTACCGTTATGAACTCAATGAGCTACTCAGCCTATCTTTAGCAGTTTACACAATAATTAATAAAACGTGCTTATTGCATAGTGTGGAAGTCCGAAAGGGACATTTTTAAACAAATAAAAACATGAGATAATTTGTCGTGATCACGAGAAAGTTTCTTGCGCCCACGTGAAAGTATCTTATACTCAAAAGAAACTTTATCGTAAACAAAAGAAACTTTCTCATATGCAAGAGAAACTAAGGGACACATTTAGTACGGAAACGTTCGTATGGCAATATAGCGATATTGATAGAGATGCAGCGGCACATTAACAGGTACTGTTATGCTTTATTTGAATGAAAAAAAAATCATGACCTTATAAAATAATGTTTTCATTGTTGCTTTTTGAACTTACAAAAGCATGTTACTACATTTAAAAAAATCGCAAAGGTCTGCTTAAGTTGTAAGATGTGTGTGTCGCCAAATTTAATAGTGAAGGCGATCACATGTACACAAGAAGTAGCCAGTGGTATTGTAACGCCCTTCCCTGTAGAGATTTTATCTCGAAGCGTACCTCACGTGACCAAGGAGGGTGATGGTCATTGACTCAAATCCTACGAGAGGAGAAAAGAGATAGTGTGATACTTTTAATTAAAGATTTCAATGAGAACAATCCAGAACGGGATATTCCATGGTGTGATCTTATTTAATCTTACGAGACAATCAAAGACTGGCGGGAAAATTACCACGTGATTATGTAAGTCTAGAGGTGTATTTAACTTTGTAGAGAACTTAGACTAGAGATATTGCAGATCAGACCTTTGACGGTGAACGATACAGTCGCTATCTTGATAATAAAGTATACGGTTGTGTTACAATCTACATCTTGGTGGGTTAGCTTCAGTTACTAACTGGTACCTTAACTCGTAATTCCCCTAACTACGAGCGCGACAGTATCTATTGCAAATATAAGTATGTCAAGTCGTAACAAGAAAAGTTCAACTGAAGTTGCAAATAAAGAAATTACACCGTTCGATACTTGTTTTTGACTAGATAATAAAATTGTTGACGTAAGAAGATTTAATACCATTTTTAACCTTAGCGGAGAAAAATTTGAAGACGGTAGCCAAAGAATATTTCCAAATTGACCAATATTTATCGATTGAAAAAAATGCAATTTGTATTCACGCGTCAACTTTGCGATTATCAGCTACAGCAAGACTATGATTTAACAGCCAAATGCGAAATAGCGAAAGTAATAATCCAAAGGAATCTCAATTATGGTATCCAACACACCATGTAAGTTCCAAATACGACAGGCCAGGAATATGAAGACCTGCAACTGCATACTTTCGCATACGGACATTATCACTAATCTACCAGTCCAATTATTATTCATAATTACATATATATCAGTAATTGTATCCAGTGAGTGGCTGTTAGATCAATTGGTTAGTTAATCATTAAAATGTACGACTTTATACTTTATCCTTGTTTCCATTGATATATTTGAGGTAAACAAATATGAGAATATATCAGTTGAGTTCCTAACCAACTATTTCGATGTAGAGTTTTGTGTTCGGACCATATTCTTTTTTTATACGGCGAACTACTGTATTATAAAATGATCACAACGGAGTCGATATCGATACATACATTCTATGAATATATTTTAAAGTAGATATTGATTTATGCATGCATTGTTAAAGTGAATACTGATCATATGTAGCATGTGTGATAATGAGATGTATATGTCTTTGCGTTGCAAGCAATGTGGACCGCTACACTGACAGGAAAATGCGCTTTATTTTGATTTTTGTTAGAGCTTTGCGTTGTATTTGATGTTGGTGAAGAACAATTTAAATATACAAGGTATTAGTCAGCTATAGTTGTTCTTCGCTTTTAATGACGTCTAAAATATTTCAGAGGGTGTTTGAAAGTGCAAGAGAATTCCTTATATTTTCATACGGATGTCAATCCGGGTTTTCACATACACCCCAATCAGACACACACCTTGGTGACGGATGCGTTTCCAAATTATGTTCAACAGATTATCACTATTGTGATTATGATAAGTACCAATGCGAAAATAATGTGTGCATTAACATATCTTTGGTTTGTGATGAACGTATTGACTGTGTTGACGGCTCAGATGAACCGGACTCATGTGACTACAAGATGTGTGAAGAGAGCTACTTCCATTGTGACAGCATTGAATGTATTCCTAATTTTTTTATGTGTGATGGGATCATCGATTGCAGTGATGAGTCTGATGAGTCTGCCTTACACTGTGGTGAGTCGTCAGTCATTGAAATCCGTATGTGTGGATACTGTATTCAATAAGGCAGCTGCAGGCTTATCAAAACGATCTCTGAAATAATATAAAGTACTTGTACTCCCTTCATTTCATTTCAGATGAATTCTTTGAATTAGAAAATTGTACAACAGGTTCCGAAAGAAACCTCTTTTCATTGTAAAGAGCAGTCAACATCGCATATAAGACTGTTTTGAATAACAGGATTAGGTGTAAGGTTTCATAAGAATTGATACATATAAGGCTATAAGGAGATCTCCAGAAATATTGAAGTGTGCATGTAAAATATAATTATCGCTTGTGGTTCATTTCCGCATTTGTTTCTGTCCAGAGTGTGAAGGTGCATACTTCCTTTGTCAGAATGGGGAATGTATTCGCAAGGAATGGCAGTGTGATGGTATGAATAACTGTGAGGACTACTCGGATGAAGGTCCCTTGAATAGCAACTGCGGTGAGTTCTTTGACACATAATTTGTGTGCAATAATTATTTTCAAGAAGGCAGCTACAAGGCTGGCATACATACATACATACGTATGTATACGTACGTACGTATGTATGTATGTATGTACGACACTACTGATAAGCTAGTGTAGTAAAAACTTCCAAAAAAGCGTAGTTATCCTAATACAGCTGTCACATATTTAGGGCGGTGGTTTCAACAATAATAGTCGGTCTTTCCCTCAAAACGACACTGGAATGGGGTACACCTTCAGCAAATTAGGGGCTGAGTGCCCCAGGAGTACTTAGCTAAAGTAATAACCTGTAGAGACGGATTAATATTGTGAAATGCGAATGCAAAGCATTAGAAGACACTCCAAACTCACCAGAAGGAGATTGCTCCTATTGCTCCCTGACATTTCCCATCATTTTAATTGCCATTCTCCCTAATGAGTGTAATCTCGATAGTTTGATATAAATGCGTTACAATAGCCACTTGTCTTGATAACAGTGTGCAATAATGTTATTAAAGATTAATGTTCTCCCGTCCTTTGACGACAGGAGGTTTGAGCAAAATGAGACAACGGGGACGATTAGTCGTTCAAATCAGGGTTTTACGTTTACCTCGATGTTCGAATAAGACCCCGGTGATATTATGTGATCACCAATCAATCAATGTATATCTGCTTTTAATTTCGGTCCCAATAGATAAAAGAAATAACTGTTGTGTTCGAGGAATAAAAAATCAATAGAATCAGGCGAAAATCTCGAGGATTTGACAGCAATCGATCACTAATTCTCACCTAACAGTACTGACAATTGTGTTTATACTCCAAGTTTGATATTGAAATACAAGATTTGAGTTGGAGACGGAATTTACCAGGGGCAGGAATAGTGTGTATATGAAACTCTACCTAGTCTATAGAGGGATGCTCTGACGTCACATGGACACTTTTGAGGTCATAGATTAAGCGGTTTTGAGGTACATGTATTCAACGCATGTACAAGTACAAGATTAGGGCTAGAAACAGAATTATCGTGGGGGAGTCAGTGTTTTTCAATCAAGTACATACTCTCTATAGAGATGCTGTTGGAGACGTGCCAATTTTTATCCATACTAGTTGCTGCTATTTAATATTTCAAGCTTGAAAAAAAATAGTTTTGGGCTTTGGTAAGAATTAGCAAACGGGAGGGCTGATACATTTCATTGGAGACATGCACAGTAGTAGCTGCTGCTATTTATTTCTTCAAGTTGAATATAAATAAAAAATTATAACTCAAAGCAAAATGTTTTAAGAGGACGGCTTGTGCTTTGTGAAAAACAATTCTATCCTAAAATGTAAGGACACAGTTGAAGTCATACTGATTGCTGTCAGTTAATGCTTTAAGTTTGATATAAAATACAAGATTAGGGCATGGAACATAATTATCAACGGGGAGGCCTTTTTCAATATATATATCTACAAGAGAGAGAGAGACAGACAGACAGACAGACAGACAGACAGACAGACAGACAGACAGACGCACATATCCTAGTCACACTGATTGTTATTGTTATGAAGGTATAATCAAAATGTATACAAGATTAGGGCTTTGGACAGAATTTTAAAGCGGAAGTCTAGAGTTTCTTTAAAAATACCTTCCCTAAAATTAAGGGACATATTTGTCGTCATTTGCACGTGTTTGAAGTCGTACTAAATGTTACTGTTTAATATTTCAAGCTCGATATGAAAGTGCAAGATAGTCGTTTTCAAGAATATCCTCCCCCTACAAAGGGACGGTTAGGATTCATACTTCTTTCCGCTATTTAATTCTGCAAGATACATAAGGTTGGGATTTGGTACACGAGTGAAATGGTTATGACGTTTTTCAAAAATTTATTGCCTATAAAGGGACTTTTTCAGTAATATGGACAATTTTGGTGTTATACTTATAACTGCAGTTAAATAATTCAAGTTTGATATAAAAATACAAGATAAGGCTTGTGACAGAATCAGCCTGGGGGGCTACTCTTTTGAATCCTAACACGTTGCCTCGATCAAACAAAAATATTTGGATATAGCAGTGGAAGCATATTCATCATGATTACCAGGGGGCTCTTAAGGAGATACTTGGAACACTTTGTAAGTCAAATGTAGCTTTTCAATTCACTACCAATTGTTTGACAAAGCGATTAAAGTGTAACGTATTCAGAGTAGTTAGGAACACTTTAAGGGTCACCCAGGACACTTTTGGAGTAAACAAATTGCCTTAATTCAATGCTACTATTTCTATATAGTATTGGAAGCGATATAGTATTGGAAGCGTACCATCATCAGATAAGTAAGGAACACTTTTGAGGTCAAACATTGTTTAAATTAAATAACAGCTATTGGACAAGAGCAGTTGAAGGGTACAGTGATCATATCATCAGTCAACAATTTTTGAAGTCACAGTATTTGCTTCCATTAATCAAGAGTACTTGGATACAGCGATGTAAGCACTTTACTATCAGAATTATCATGGGTTATGGGACACTTTAGAGGTCACCTTGGGCACTCGACGCGTTGTCAATAATTGACCGTGATTAGTCAAATTCCTGGTCCTAGTTCTTAAGGGATCAAATAAACTTTGATAGCTCAGTACTGTTCTCATACTTTTTATAACAGAATGATTGCATGTCATTAGCAAAGCTTTTCTTCATGGTGTTATCAGTGAGACCGATGTAAACATTTTCCTCATTGACTTCCATTCGGGAGTATTATTATTTGACGTCTTATTGTGAATTATATTACCATGCCCTGTCCATCGCATTTTAATTGGTCGTGCTGAACCACCTGACTGCCCACAAATACACTTTGTTTTCATGCCCGTGAATATGAATAATATCGTAAACAAGTAACTTTACAGCTAAAACGAAAATTGTGATCTGTACAAAGATCATAATCAATCACACAATAAAATAGAGCACTTGTGGGCCAAGTTCAGACACTTTTTTCACAACAATCTCCGGATTTGCAAAATTTCTGCAGCGCACGCCCAACTTACTGACAAGTTCTGGGGCCCCGTTGTCGTTTGCAAGGGAAATTTTCGTAAATTTTGACGGTTTTGGGGGTTCGTTGATAATATAATTGAAATAACAGACTCCGCGCTGACCATTAGTGTTTATTGTTGGGCGCAGGCTCCAGGAAAGCCAAAATTAACGGGGTCGGCAAGCCTCGCCCATTAATTGTTTTGCTTTCCTCTCCCCCTTGCCCATAAATAAACGCTAATGGTCAGCGCGTTGCCCGTTATTTCTATAGTATTGACAGAGCCTCGAATTACTCTTACATGAGCAAGAGTTATAATTTTTGTATATCACGAAAGCTAACACATACTCAAATAAGCAAATATGTTAAGTGAACTTTGGAAGCCTTATCAAATCGACTGTATACAATTTCATTCAAGGCTAATTAAAGGAAGGCAATTGATTAGATATGTTAAAAGTGGGAGTACACTTCGACAACAACGGAACCTTAAAATGCAAGCCATCCGAAATAAACTGCAGTGCCATTCAAATTTAATCCGAAAAATGCATTGAGAACACTGAAGTTAGGTACTTCTTCAGGAGGATAGGGGGATCCAAGCGTCACACTTGAATCTGTCATTTCACTTCTGTTTAATCTGAGTTGCCTTCGTTTCGTTTTAAATTTAATGTTTGTCGTTGTCCTTTCATGCAATCTAATTCCAGACTTCTTCGAGTGACGCGGTAAACATTGTTTAACATCTAAATGAAAATATTGTTTGCATATAGTTTAAATACCCCTTATTATTTAGGTGTGTTCACACAAGAGCGGGGAAAAGTACGCAAGAAAATCAAATTTTATTTACATAAATGTGATTTTATATCTACTTTTCTGCCGTAACTCAGTGATCAGAATTGTTGAATTTTACAAAACATTCTCCTGAATCATTATTTTAATATATAGTTTATCTTCACAGTAAAGTCTGACCATCGTCGTTATCTTGTCTTTATTGTATTGCATCTGTATTATGCCCATTAATCATATTCCACTCGGCTTTTGTTCACAACGATGTTTTTGTTTCATGTTGAAGGTGAGGCCAACATAACTTTTGCCAGAACACCAGCTGAACAAGAGGAGGCTACTGAAAATGTGAGATATTCAGTATTTAATACTGGCCAAGTAATCAGGAATCAAAGGATCCACCGTACATCTACCACCAGTAAGTACTGCCTTAGATGGAAAAGATTTTTGCATATACCACGCATTGGCAAAGGCATTTTCTATTATCAATATTTTTACTATTTACTTTATATATATATATATATATATATATATATATATATATATATATATATATATATATATATATATATATACTGAAGTATACAGATTTCCTCGCGGAAATTACAGTGCTCGATGCTAAAGCAGAGCGTCATAAATAATAATACAAATTACTTCACTTACAAAGTAATGATATATGTTACTTAAGTTTCATGCATTCTGCAATCTTCTGTCTGAAGATTGCAGGATGCATGAAACTTAAGTAACATATATCATTACTTTGTAAGTTTCATGCATGAAACTTAAGTAACATATATCATTACTTTGTAAGTGAAGTAATTTGTGTATATATAACTATTTTCCAATACAAACATGAAAACATATTAGGGAAACCATTTGTCATATCACTTAAAACTTTGAATTTAACTTAAGCTCGGATGCTTTCATTTAACAATCTTATTGACATTGCTAGAACTTTCCACTTGCTTTGTGAAAATACCTTTTTGTCTTTTCAACCAAAGTACACCAAGTACCTAACAAAAAATCACCGATATCACTGTTTAACCCCCAAACGGTGATATCTAACGTTTTCACAAACTTACACCATATCACTGATGTCTGGTCATATCGACCAGTGAAAGGTACACTCAGCTATTATTCAAAGTGTTGTCCCTTGTCGGTTGTTACAGATGAAATAGAAATGACTGCTACCCCTAGAAAACTGACTGGGCATGAAGTTGAAGTTGAAGATATGACTCCTCCAGGAGAGATAGAAATGACGACTACTGATAGAAATGTGACTGGGCATAAAGTTGAAGTTGAAAATATGACTCCTCCAAAAGAGGTAGAAATGAAGGCTGCTGATAGAAAACTGACCGGGCATGAAGTTGAAGTTGAAAATATGACTCATTCAGTACATACTACAACTCTTGGTATCAGAGATTCTACAATCCAAACATCAAAAGATGCTCCTAGCACCGTATTTTCTGCCGGTGAGTGTTGTCTTAGAATGAAAAGACACTTACTAACGACATTGAATGCTATAGGTATAATTCATTCCTATTTCGCTCAGAGGTTAAGCAATGCATTGAAGATCAGTATAAAATTACATACACTGAGAATTTTGAAAATTTCAGAGCATTGTTGCCATCAACTTTGTGTGTTTTTTACAAAGTATAATATGACATGGGGCAAACTGTGAACATGAAGAATAGCTGTGCTAGTTGATACACTTAGCATTGTCTTCAGTGCTTGGATTCCAAGGGGAGCTGATTTACGACTGGCTATTAGTTTATCTTTGTGTCTTTCTCTGTGTCTGCCTGCCTGTCTGTCTGTCTCTCTGTTTTTTTCTGCCTTTTAAGACTGTTTTTTGCTGCCCAACTAATTGTTTATACAATTTCTCAATGGTCGAAGATAAGATTCAACTTGAACTTTGTGGAATGTTTCAATCAATTAATGAAATCTGTGTGTGTCTTGGATAGTAAGCGTTAATTTGCATACTTTCCGGGTTCAGATATTGGTGAATATCTTTAAATTGAGCTAGCTGAAAATATCTACCACACAAAATGTTTTCGTCAGTATTCGACCACACTGTATCAGCATTTCCAGAATTGCATCAAGGCTTTAGGATTCCATTATTTCGCTGACAAAGCCTTCCTTCGAAATATTGAAAACATTTGCATTTCCCCATAATGGAACAGCACTGAAGCACGCCATTGTCTACTCATAGACGATTAGTTGTGTCTATTTACAGCCAGGTAACAAGTTTGCTTCTTTCGCTCCCTCTTGAGAACGAAAGCTTATATTTCGCCATGCCAGAGTGGTAACTTATGTAGTATGCCTTGCTTCCACTGCTATAGCCTAAATGAAGCAGTTTAGCTGGAGCTGACTGAAGTTTATGTATGTCTTATTGATTATTTCAGGACGATGGATATTGTTCTCTATCATCCTTTCAGCAGTTGTTGCTGCCGTTGTAAAATTCTCACTAATCATAAAAAGATACTTAATGAAAAGGGATACACCAGAAGAATTTCAAAGTCAACTGTCAACCAGAAGTATTCAGGATGTTGGAGAACTAGAAGTAAACGTCAACAAATTTTGAATTTTTACAAACTTTTACTTCGCAAAATGATTAAAGTAGTGTTTTAAAAATTCTGTAGAAACTAGTCAATAACATTAGAATGAAAGCGTAATCTGCGTGCCTGCTTAACATTGTATCGTCGATGCGAAAGCGATACAACATATACTTTGGTATTCTTTGCATTTAGTTTGACACTGATGTGATCTGTTCAGATTAGGTTAGACTTGATTTATATTAAATCTTAAATTTGCATACTGAACATTAATGCAGCTACTTCCATGCATGTAATTAGCATACTCATTAGTAAAATCAAGCAGAGTAACTAACGTTATCACAACTACAATGGTTAACGTTTTATTAACTTAATAAACATATGGAAACTGTAAAAATTATGAGTTCAAAATAATAAAACTATATACAAACTATTTTCAAGTATTGATAGGGACGACCGAGCGGTATTTGACTGAGCGATTGTTTGTTTTTGAATTTTGTATTTGCTCTTATGAATTGTTGAGTTTTGAGTGTACATTATACAACATATCTTTTAAGATGTGCTAGTTAAATTTGTTGAGTGTATTCTGGACATTAAAAGTGACCGTCAAGATCGCAGACAGTGCACGGTAAGCGTTTACTGTAATATGTTACCAGCAATGATGCCTGCTGAGTCGGGTTACTATGATAAGTAACATGTAGACTTTTCATCCTCGGCAAAGCAAAAATGGACATTCAATTTCTCCAGTGGCAATTCTTGAATGGTTTATGAAAATGAAATGTGCAAAACCGACGGTATGAATTTGTTTCGATCTGGGTTGCTACCATTGAGCATTATATGTGCTTACATTTTAACTTGAACTGAAATTTCAAAATGTTTACTTTCTACACACAATCTACATCTTTTTTCATCCTCCCAATATGACATTAAACTGGTCCAATAATCATTTCCATTCAAGGTAATACATTGCCAGGTCCATGGGACAATTGTGATTTACAAATTTAAGTAGGATCATCCTGACCCACTGAGAGTTAGTGGTGGTACCAGGTGTCCGGAATGGGTAAGCGTACCCTGCTAGCATGCTACACCCGTCAGGATTGGTCCCTAAATTGTTTAAATATTGTATGAAACGATACAGGATATGAATCACTGTAATAAGTCAAAGCCGGGAATGCTGTCGTTAATCATTTGAGTGATCGAGGTGTCATATTTGGCCACAATGTCGTCATATCGACCGTAGAACTTTTTGAACGTCCTAACGAGTCTTTTTGTTGTGTATCTTTGTCTCAGTAATTTTGATGCCAATGAGCTGTGTCTCAGCTGAAAATCAGCGTAGGAATCACAAGCTCTACAATACCTGAGAAGTTGAGACACGTACACACCATAAGCAGGTGCAGATGGAATATTACTTGACAAGTGGGGCAACTTGTCGACGATATGGACAACTGTCTATATCGTCGAGTTCGTTTGCAGTTTTGTTTGGATAGTAAGACGTCCTGGATTTAGTTATATCTATCGTCTTCAGGGCTTTCTGGAAAACTCCTGCATGGGACAAAATTGAAGTTCTACACGGATGACATCTGTTTCCCGCACACATCACATTGACAACTACATAGCTGCGGACTTGCCATAGCAAATGGCGCCATCAACAGTTTTAATTCATTTAATTTTGTTCTGTTGAAATTTTAAAAGAGGGAGGGGCAAAGGGATTTAACAGTTAGGCCTATCGAAAACATCTCGCTTGTAATTGTTATTCTTTAAAAAACAATGATAATAGACATTGCTTTGAATGTGTTGGCACAATAGCCCAACAATATACCAGTTGAATATGAATGTCAACTGTGGAGAAGTTTCTTGGAAGGACAGCTTTGCAAGGTAAGGATCAATTTCATTTTGTAGCGCGGTGCAGAAAGGTTTAGGATATTGTCAATCACAATTTTTAAATTCTCATATTTCTTCCAATTTTAATTCGCATATTAATTCTTTCATAATAAAGTGAAAAACATACAGATAACTGGATAAAGATATTTAAAACTCGTCTCATACACAGACTACACACATGTATAAAAGAAGAACATAGATGTAGCAATTTCATCTCGGCTGATTGTTATTTTCACATATAATAATCAGTGTGATGGGTTGTCGTCACTGATTAAGGGTTGCACCCGAAACGTCAGTTCCTGTTTTCTCTTTATCAAGTGTCTGACCGCCCGGTTTTTTGTCCCGACACATCAGGGGACAATGTCATCACTCAATCAGTACATCCGTCCGTCCCTAGACCAAACTTGTGGAGCTTAAACTCGTAAATTGTTACGTCAAATGTGACCAGCCTAGACATGTTGATTGTTTTGCTGACTCTCTAGACTAAGTTTTACGTGGCTAGCGCATTTTGAAACGCAAAACTATAAAATTATTAATTTTCATAATTTTCAATTTTTTATTAATAACGGTGTTATTATTTTTATATCGTTACTCTCTTGCGTATTCGATGATTATTCTAAGGAGCATAAAATGTGCATATATTTATTTTTAACATTTTTATTCCATGTTTTGTCGAAAGTATTTTCTTCAGGAAGTACTTGTCTGATAGGTTTCAAATTAGATTGCTGTTTCTTTAAAATGCTCTTTTAATCATATGGCCGTACACATCATAATGAAATTCAGATATGTTAATATGTTGGCCAGATGTTGTCATATTTTGTCAACCATGTTTTCGAAAAAATGAAAGGACCATTTCTCAATTTTTTTGCAAAACATATGCTAGTCGTTCATTTTAAAATGTAGTGAACAAGCTCCTAGGGCTGATGTTGTAATAATATTGTTTTGTGTGTATTTCATATTTGATAATAATTTTCTCAAGTCATTGAATTATCCTATTGTCTCGAGTTATTAATGTTAATCCTATCTCAGGCTTGAAAATATGCAAACAAGGTAAGGGAGCCGTCATTATTTATGGCCTGGGGGGTCGGAGGAATCTGAAGGGGGTCACTCAAAAAATCGAAAGCTACAAGGGGGTTTGCTCAAAAGTGGAGAACAAGAAAGGGGGGCTACTCAATTTTGTTGACATGTATTGAAGCATTTAGTGGAGCTACGAATTAATACAACAATAATAGTCGCGCCAGCGGCTTACTGACTACGCATGCGCTTATCCATAATATACTATGCGAGTAACCGGAAGTGTACCCTTCTTTCTTGGGCGCCGCCATGTTTTTTTTTTGAGTACACGTAAATAAACAAATACGAAACAAATTACTATGATATAACATGCCTTTTATAAAATATACCTCTTTTATTAGCCAGTAAATGTTATTATACACCTTGTCGCTGATACAAAGTATCGTTGATATAGATAAACGGAGAAAACTGTCGTGCATATGAACGGGGGCATACGCAAAGAATGCTGATATTGAATTATAGAAGAGCGCCCCCTGTGTCAATAATTAGATTCAAAAATTGCAAGTTTTTAGACGGAACGCTATAGTTTTCAGCTTGCAAGTGGAAGGTGGGCAGTGCGGTTACCATTGCAATGATAATTATTGCATAATACGTACCTTGTTTAACGCCATAGGCTGTTATCATTGTAAAAATTGCCAATTTTTGTTCAAAATTTTTACACGCTACAGAAAATCTATACCTGCCCTGCTGCAGGGTTTGACGTCGTGTGAGTACGTGAACTGCTTTCATCAGAGGGAAACTGGGCATAGTTGTCATATAAACGTTTATGAAGTAACAATTACAGTTTATCATGAATCAATACAAATAACATTGCCAATCTTAACCCCTGGCGCGACACCAAGGGCTGAGCCCTATATAATATTAGTAAGGATATGTATATTCATACCCGGTATTTGTGTACACACACACACACACACACACACACACACACACACACACACACACATATATATATATATATATATATATATATATATATATATATATATATATATATATATATATCATAATACAGGTGGTTTCAAGTAGAAACTAAAATCTCATTACACTATGTGTTTCATGTTATTGTGATCTTCAGACGAGAATGATCAGCTATTTGACGTGGCAAGCGTTATGTTAGAGGCTAGTACTGAGTACATTTTTCAGTATTTCCTGATTAAAGATTGATATATTTGCCTGATCATTAATGAGAAACGTCTGCTTTCCATATTCTACATTGTATAGGTTACCGATAGGGGAAAATGTGTAAAGCAAGCTTATTCTGATGCTATTAAGTTTAAAACCAGTTGAGTGCCTTGACAACAAACCCATCTTTTATTGCAGGAAAATAATAATAAATAATAAATGTGAATAAATGTATGTCTCATGCTAATTTTTCGGTTTCAAAAAATATAGTTGAAATCAATGAACTGAAATATAAGTTTTGGAATACTGTCTCAGATTTATTTTCCTTTGAGTTTTTTATACGAAAAAAATACTCCCCAAGTGCCACCAAATAACACCATTTTAATCTCTATTCTTCAAAAGCTCCAATGGCAGGAGGGAGGACACCCCCTCCTGACCTCCCCCCGCGACCGCTTATGCGGTCTCTTGTGGTGCTGTCGCACCACATCTTCCCCTCTTGAAAAACCTGCAGAATAACTGCATGTCACCAGAGCACTGGATACAGACCTATACATCAGCCCCTGCCACAGCAATTTGAACCTCCTTCCGACATAGACCTATACCACAGGGTCTGTACAGGGCCTGTCGCAGAAGCAATCCATTTTACTGTATAGATATTTAACTTTCCCAATTTTTTGGGGGGAGGGGGGGTCACTCAAATTTTCTGTAGCAGAGAGGGGGTTACTCAAGCACGTCATGGTTGGCAGGGGGGGTTACTCGAAATTTTACAGTTTCGAAAGCAATTCATCCGACCCCCCAGGCCGTAAATAATGACGGCTCCCTAATTGCGCGATGAATTTCGTACTTAACATCATCCTGAATGACTTACAGGCAGCTTAATATTTATTTTGGTCTTAGAATGAAGACAATGAAGACAGGCTCATGGATAACGTCATTTGTAAATTTGCCAGCATTGGAAATAAACCGTGAAGACTTATAATTTCAGTCCACTCTATCTCAGATCTTATGCAGCCAAGTAAAATGAATCACCATATTATGTGCTATTAGCGGCTTCCTGACTAGTTTTGCCATGCTATGAATGCAGGTTTACAAGTATAAATGCATCAGAGCAGACCTTACACTTGTTTTGAAAAATCACATTACATCGACACAGCTCTAAATATTCTCCCTATTCTACTTCAAATGGAAGAGTACTTTAATATGGGCGGCTGCTGAAACAATTGTGAATGGTAACCTATACTTTCAAATCATGACAGTCTACAGGACGAACATTAAAATTGATTATATTACCATGCCCTGCCCGTCGCATTTTGATTGGTCGGGCTGAACCGCGTGACTGACCACAAATTCACAGTAATGGTTTGTTTACACGCCCCTGAATATGAACAATGAGATTAACAACTCAAAGTATTGTAAGCTGAAATGTACGTAAATCATAATCAATCACAAAATAAAATGGAGCACTTTTGAGCAAAGTTGAGATACCATTTCATCTCCGGATTTGCCAATTTTTTACTGCATGCGTACTTGCGTCGCGTATTGCTCAGTTCTAGGGCCAAGTTGTCGTTCGCTTGGGAAATCTTCGCAAATTATGACGTTTTTCTTGGGTTCGTTGATAGTGTAATGGAAATAACACACTCCAACCTGACCATTAACTTTTATTTATGGTAGTAGGCTCGGGGAAAGCCAAACTAAACGGGTTCGGCGAGCCTCGCCCGTTAATTTTTGGCTTTCCTCTCGCCCTTGCCCATAAATAAACGTTAATGGTCAACGCGTCGTCCGTTATTTCTATAATAATGTCTCTTTTATTATGTGCTCTGTTTCATGAATAGTCTTTGCAGCCATGGCAGGAGAGTCCTTTTATCCCCGCAATTCTCTTGCTTGTTAATATATAGATTAATCAGCTTTATAGTCAAATGAATGAATTTAATCATCGCTATCAATACTATTGATAATGAAAGCAGTGCTGTGCAGTTACCCTCCTGAGTGGGCGCCAAGCGTAAAATAATTTGTTTTCACATTATAATATGTTTAAACAAAACAAACATGAGTATATTCGCTTAACTAAACATACATACATACATACATACATACATACATACATACATACATACATACATGCATGCATACATACATACATACATACATACATACATACATACATACATACATACATACATACATACATACATACATACATACATACATATATACATACATACATACATACATACATACATACATGCATGCATACATACATACATACATGCATGCATGCATGCATGCATGCATGCATACATACATACATACATACATGCACGCACGCACGCACGGGGGGGTTACTCAAACACGTCATGGTTGGCAGGGGGGGGGGGGTTACTCGAAATTTTGGAGTTTCGAAAGCAATTCCTCCGACCCCCCAGGCCGTAAATAATGACGGCTCCCTAAATACAAAACCTTCCAACACTGATGTCAGACGATAGCACACTCGAGTGTACAAGTAGTTACCGTATGTCCAACATAAGTGTTAATTCTGATAATCAGTCCTTAACGATTCCATTTTATCACTATTTCATATCTTGGGATTGCCGAGGGTATAATGACATCTCCCATACATATTGCGTTTAGTATTACAAAGAATTCTTGCCTTCAACGATTATCACTTTGAAACGGTGTGATCGAGTTCTGTCGCTAACAGTCAAGAGCAGGATATGTCAATGCTTCAACTTCGGAGACAGGAAATCACACGAAATTTGACATGAATATAAAAAAATTCTAGAGCACGTCTACTTTATTCTCAAAACTGTCTAAGGATTTTTCATAGTATGTTTCTTTTTCATGTTGATCGTACAAAATTAAATGCACCACGAAGAAACATTGAACTAGAAAGACAGTCGTGTAAGTGCTCTCCAGTACGCTCTCAAGTAAAAATCATCGTATTAACCTGAGGAATACGTATGATTTCGATTTAGTTTTCAGCATGAGATGCAGCACAATGAACAGATCATTTAACATGAATATTGTCATGGTAAGTTCTTTTTTTTCGAGCAATAACAGAACGTAAATCACTCGATGTATAACTGTATTCCTTATACTTATTTGCAAAACGGTTATTCCACCTGACATGTGTTCCATATTTACTTCAATTAAAAGAGTTCTTCGGTGCAAGTGCTGCCAAAATCTAAAATGTCACATCTAATGGACAAAGATTAAAATGTAAAAGGCCGATACTATAATACGCTGTCTTTGATGAATTTTCTCTGCAGCCTTGACATGACAGCATGTTCTATACGTTGTATTCACATAGTTCTCACGCTCATAAATATACAAATTAATCAGTTCTGTAGTTTAATGGTTTTTTAAATATTCATCACCAACTCTTTTCTATCGATAATGGGAAGCGCAAAGCAATCACCTCGCCCCTATGAATAGACTATTAAACATTGATATCGAAAATTGCAAACAACAGAGCAGACTTGAAGTCATAATTAGAAGGAACATTTTCCCAACTTTAATTTTTTCAGTGCAAGGTAACTGTATGGGTTGTACGAACATGGCCCACTAAGTTCAACACACCATCGTTGTCGTAGCGGAAAAGGAGGCCATCGATATCATCAGATTGTCCATTTATTGTATTTCTGCCTCTCGTGGAATGTTGAACGAGGTGGTAAGTTATTTATGACAGAAAAGAACATTCGTCACAATCACAGACTTTCACGAGAACTGCGAACAAAAATAGCATTTTGCTGTTATTAATTTCGCTTTACATCCTCTTTGTCGATGATACTGTGTTTAACGCAAGCCGCTGCAAATCTGTTTCCAAATAGTACTGTGATATCACCGTTCGATCGTTTAATATTTTATCCCTTGAATTTAGTTTTTACGACTGACAATAACTCTGACCGACATGTTGTTGAGTGACCGTAATCAACCCTACACGTGATACATGGTGAGAATGCTCTTCCCTTGTTGATTTACCGGACTTTGAAAGTAACCGTTGATCCTCTTTCATTGAATATTTTGACAACTGCTTCAGTCATTAGCATTGACCGGACGCTATGTTGACAGATGTACTGATGGGAGCGACCTTCACATCTGCCGACTGTCTTTAGTTAATTATAGATACATACCTTCAGTTATGACAATATGCAGATTTACAGACGATTTAAGTTGTACACTTTCTAGACAGAGAGACACTTCATTTCTTGACGGATTCCTGTACAGAGATGTAGACGCTCTGAGACTCTGATGTACTGACTTCAGTGAGAAGCCCAGTCTGTTTGACTGTGGTGGACCACGTCTTTGTAGACAACCTTTCTAGATATTGTAATCATGTACAAGTATCGTGAGTAAACTAAGTGAACACGACCACTCTACCACTCGACCAAGCCACGTTACAGTACCGTTACCAGGGACAATACTCGTACAATTTTTTACAAAATGAGAACTTCGCCGAGTTTTCTGAATGTGACATGTTATTTTAATTTTCACGTTACAATGTTTAAATCAACTTTAAATGGCTATCGCATTTACATATCTACTTTACTGAGGGAATTACATACTGTTAGTTCAAAAAATATATTTTCTAATGCTTTTATTAAGATTGCGTCGATATTGATAGGAGCTAGCTATTAATAATCGCAAAGTGAACGATAATTCCACTTCAGCTTCGTAAGATATAACGTCCATGAAACCTCTCAGTTTGGTCATATCTATGTCTCAGGTTAGTATGTTAAGTCGTTCATTGGCAGGCAATATTAATATGATTAGCATGATGATAATATTTATTATGACATATCCTACAAAATTTCTTTCGAAGGCTACCTAAGCCAGCGACCTAAATATGTCCAACCACTTCGTTAGAATACATCACCTAAGAAAGGTTGTTTCAATCGAGGACATTAACCTTCTAATATTTCCGTGCAATCCTGCAGAACAGTCGACTTCTGTGATGGAAACGCCCAGAAGAGGCCGCAGCGTCATGAGTGAAAAGCTACTGAGAGCATGCTTTATTTTTCCCCTACTTGTTGCTGCATGTGAAACAGGTAATTGATTAATTAAGCCATTCCCTACGCTACAAGCGGGTTTGCACAACCAGGCACAACATCCATCACAAGCCGCCGATATGGAAAGAATCGTACCAAAACTGAGAGTTCACCCGATTGTGAAGGGGTATTGTATCAAAATTTCGACCTCTTGCTTTGAAAGGTAACTTTGAAGCAAAGCAAAGGAAGAGAAGAGTAAGATATTGAGCAACTATCGACGAACGGAAATTTTAAGCGCCGAGAACCGACCATTTTTAAAGGAAGAATTATAAACTTGCGTACTCGGCTCTGACGGCGAAAGCGATGCGGACGGCAAGACGTTTAACCTTGATATTTGGTAGCGCAATATGGTCTGTTATTTTGAACATATTCATGTATAGTGCGCAAGTTGGTCTTAAAATCTACCTGCACCAAGGTACATATGCAGAGTGCGTTGGGCATGTCTATATTTTGAGCCCTGTTGGCCTGTATATAATAGTTTTATCGAAATCAAAAGTTACTAAAATGAAAATAATTTGGATACAGTTTCGCCCCAATCGGTCATAAATCAAAGCAGGCAGTTATGTTCTTCCGGGGACTGTGAAGTAGACAAACAGTAAAATTTTACGTTTGCCTTTCTACTTTTCTAAATTAAACTAGAATAGAGGCGAGACGACTATTTCTCAAACGCGAGAAGATGTCCTAATAAAATTAATAGCGCACGACAAACGTTTTCATAAGTTGACAAATCCATCTGAAATAAGTAAAGGTATACTGTCACCTGTTCCAATTTTGCCAGTTACCATGGAAAGAGAAAATCTAACCAATTACAGATTTAAAGCGGGTGGCCGCTTTATAAAAACAGCGCCCTCGCATGGGCAATTTAATACCAAGGAACGCCCCTTTGACCATATATTGGCATATTTAGATCACATGCGACTGTATACCTTTAAAGTCGATAGGTAATAATAATTTTGACAAAGATATCTTTCGGAGGAAAACAAAATTCACACATCGTCTATTCTGTAATAATCCAATGAATGCTCTTATCGTTTTCTCAATTAATCAAATAATGGGAATCTGTGGTTGCGTGAACATGGTTAAAATTATTCATTAACTATATCTCATGAAACAGCTACATGCCCACCTAACTGGAAGCTCTTCGGAATTTCCTGCTATTATTTCGGAACAAATCGTGTAAAGTGGACCGAGGCTATGGCTTATTGCCAAGAACATGGTGGCAACCTTGCAAAAGATTTAAGGGAAGTCCATGGTTTTCTTACAGCTGAAACAGAAAAGCTTAACACAAGTGCTTGTGTGCCTTTGTTTACTTGCAATCCATTCATCGGTTTGGTGTACAGGGTGAGTACGTTTTACAACGTTAAGTAGATAAGTTAGTGCGGTTAAAAGATTGAGGTACAATGAGTGACGTTCAGTTTGTCGCTGTATATATATATATATATATATATATATATATATATATATATATATATATATATATATATATATAATGTATGTATATATATATACACATATTATATATATATATATATATATATATATATATATATATATATATATATATATATATATATATTTAAAAACTATCTGCTGTTGATTGACCAATCAGAGTGCTCAATTCAGGGTGTTTTATTTACTCATAAAGCCTTGGTCACCAAATTCCAGAAACGAATGACAGCGCCGTAGGAAAGTACTGTCCCATCAAAAGTGAACATGTCATATTCTGTAGACATCTGGTACATTTTAATATTCAAATTTGGTAACACAGCGGAAACCAGCTGCAACACAAAATCTGCTGTGCCCTAGGGCATTTATATAATGTGCCCAAGGGCATCTATAGGATGTTCCATTACATTGGAAGGCTATTTCACAAATAAAAGTTTTAATTCATATCCTAAACATGTTACATTGACAAAGGGGACGGTTGACGTAAACACATTGAAAACGAAAATATATCAGTTAGGGACGATAGTTTTTAAGTCGGATAAAACCCTCGTACTCGGGCTCTTCTGGTATATAAAGTCCAGCCCTACGACAAAATGTCTCGGCCTGCGGCCTCGACATTTTATCGTTGGGTTGGACTTTATATACCAGAAGAGCCCTCGTACTCGGGCTTTATCCTATACATATATTATGTATCCATTGACCTGTTAAAATACACATTTCATAAAAAATTAACTCCCTTCTATAATTCCAATTGAATTAGCCTGGTGAAGGTTACCAATGGTCAGACGGAACAGTCCTTGACAAAACATTTATGCCATGGAGCCCAAATGAAGGCAAAGGGGGTGATTCTGTGAGGATCACCGTGCTTACATTGACAGACATCGAGTGGAACGACTTTCGTTTATCATTGGACCCTAAAAGATGGTACATCTGTGAAAAAATTGGTAGAATATATATATATATATATCTACCTCTTCAACAGCTATTAAAGTAAATTCTAAGTGCCTTCTTGGCATCTCCACAACCAATTAGGAGATAAGTTTTTACTGATGTTGTTAATAAAACCAGGGGAAAATATATGTGTCCTACTTTTGTTTGTTACTAAACACAACGAAATATAGCTTCAATATTTTTAGTTTTATTTTTTCATTTCCATAGCTATAAAATTGTGCGTTTAATTAATGTAACTTTCAGCAGTTTTATTTTTGCTAAGTACGTGCTCATCTTTTGTTTATAATAATTATAATGACTTAAAATCGAGTGTTGTGTATAATTTACCTGGCATTACAAAAATGTAACGAAATCTGCAATAAATAAATAACAATATTCTGTACATCAATATTAATTGTTGATTTAGAAGAAGTATTCAAATGAGAGAAAACACTGCAAAGACAGCATGCCATACACAGTCACTTAATTGATACAAAATCTCAAACTGTCTGTAAAGGACAAGCATCCGTGTAGATTTTTTCAGCTTTCATCGTTCTTTGACTAAATACTTGCAATCTTGTTGTGTTTATTGTTTAAGCTTCTGCAATGCGTCCAATATTTTACAACATTACTCAAGTACTCAATGAACAGGAGATAAACAAGACCAAGGTAAGTGCAGGGGCAATTTTTATGGCAGATAGGAGTTGTCACGCTTGACTGATATAGTTTTCTGAGAAGTCAATACCAACTGTCCACTGAATCGTACTAATAATATAAACATACATATCTCTCGGTGTATTTCAATTTACAGGTATAAAGATTATAAGAGTGTCGCTATTCGGAATACATATGGTATGTCAATAGTTAGGGGAATGCAAATTAGAGCTTTTGTTGACACCAAAACGTTGCTCTAAAAAGGAATTTCGAATCGTTCAGAATGTAACGTTCACTGAGTCACTGCTCCAAACTATGCTGATTAAGGTGAAGTACTACGAATTACGTCAAAATTAAGTTGTGGTGTCATTTTCTTGAAACTTTGCACAAATATTCTTGGAAGTTGTGCAAGTGCAAAAATAAAATAAAAAATGGGGGTCACCACGCTCGTTTCCATGGAAACGGACGTTGAAATGGCGTCGTTAGAAGTAAATAAAAATGATATAGGCCCTTAAACTAAAGAAAGCAATTATAAAAAGCTTAGCAAATGAGTTAATTTTAATAAATACCAAGACTTAAGATCCACATCCATCGAATGTATAGTTTTCATGATGTTTGTAAAGAAATTTTTACATAAGTATCGATTACAAAATGACGATATCGAAATTATATCACTACATAATTTTCGAACTTTCTTCCTGTCGCTTTGAATGGTGTCATTTTGACCAACTTGGCGAATAAAATCCTGACATAATACCATTTAGTTTACACTTTTAATAAAAGGGTGTCACCACGCTACTTTTTACAATATCTCCAGGTGAATGGGTAATATGCGCCATGTAAATGGGAGAGAAATGTTAATTTTGCGCTCATATTGAATAAAAACCAGCTTCCTAGGGGGTCAAAATATGACAAGGTTATAGGTCACATGTATTTCTAAGAGACTGGGTCAAAAAATTAGGTAAAAGCGCAATTTCAACAATGACAGGTGATGTTAAATACATGCGCTACAAAGTAACCCATTTGCGACAGGCTGGAGTTAAATCTGCGCAGAAACGTTCTAAAGCGTGTGCGCGTCCGAATTCGTCGCCTTTTACCTTAAGGACCATCTTAGTTATATTTATTCAATATAATGCACAAAAAACACACTTTATGGATTCTGGTATTTTAAGTGAAAGTGATCTCCATTATGTTAATGCTATCATCAAGGAATTGGAACTACATCAGCGTTCTGGTATTGTCTGAAATCTAGCTGTGTTGCCTTTGTGAAAGAAATTCTTGTTCATGTATGAAGGAAAAGATGTCCAATTAAGGGGAAAATGCGCGTACTTAAATCTCCAGGGCGTCTACTGCCTACCCCTTGTCAAACTGCGTTTGTGCACCTTAAAACACAGGAAAACAAGACTAAAACATGTAGCACGTTTATTTTTCAATGAAACTGATATTGAAATTTGATATAAATGGGTAGTTTAATAAAACTTTGCAAAAATTAACGTCATTGATCTCCAGCCCACAACGCAAAAAAAGAAAAACTGTTGTTTGCCTTTCTGTACGTCTTTCTGTATTTCTCTCTGTATCTCTGCATTTCTTTCGCCCATCTGACAGACTGTCTGTCAGGTGGTCTGGGTTTTTTTTACTGTCTGTCTGTCTACGGTCTCTTTGTATGTATGTATGTATGTATGTATGTATGTATGTATGTATGTATGTATGTATGTATGTATGTATGTATGTATGTATGTATGTATGTATGTATGTATGTATGTATGTATGTATGTATGTATGTATGTATGTATGTATGTATGTATGTATGTATGTATGTATGTATGTATGTATGTATGTATGTATGTATGTATGTATGTATGAATGAAGTCGGAAAAATGGACACCTGCCGTCAGGTACATTAATCTCTTTATTTGGCTTTGATAAATAATTTCGGTTCCTACTTCAGTTTCTCGATATCATAGACGAAGTGATCCACACTGCATCAAATCTCATGAACAGCTCAGTTGATAGTACGACACTCGTTCCAGGTATGTATTTTCTTTATGATTTACGAAATAAAACCTCGTCAATACTTAATGTTTATGATAGAATAATCGTGTCACCATTGGGAGTCGACGTCCACCATAAATGACTGACCAAAAGTTCATCAGGGAGTTTGTATATCTTTGAAATCTGATAGGATTTTTTATTATCTGTCGCACCTTTAATGCTTAGGGGATATTATTGTGATATTTCTTCAGATGTACTGGCAGTGGTCGAAAAACTCGTTAATATCTGTAAGATCGTCGATCAAACAGAGGAAAGGTTTACACTCAATGAAACTTTGCCGGTAGTGGACGCCATTTTGAAGCTCTCGTATTCGCTGGGAATGTTCGCACTACAGACAACGGAGCCAGGAAGTGGACCAATCACGATAAACTCAACCTCCATTGTTTTGCGTGTAGAGAGGGATATAGCAAGAAATCTCTGCAACTCTACAATAAGGCTAGGCGAACAGAGTGGTTTTGAAATTCCTGCTGCTGATAATTTGTCACTCAATTCAACCTCAAATGAATATTACAACTTGATCGTAAGTAAAGTCTGCTAGTTGATACAATATTCATCGTAGACCAGTGTGTTCGTATTCTTTCTCTGCATAATACATTCACGCGTATTCCATTTTTTCTGACAGATAGAATGTTTCCTCTGATTCCAAATTTCTCATCAGTAATACGCGGTTCTGGTTTTACATAGTAACTAGACGTTTATTACCTACTACTGGCGTAATTTCCATTTCACATCAGTATATATCTTCCTCGTATTTAGGGGTGAGATGCAAAGCAATGAGGTTTAGTGCCTTACCTGTCCACTTGTTGTAAAACTTTTCCATATTGTAATTTCATCTAAGCAATACCGACTCAGAAAGTATCCTTGTCTTTAATATTTTTTTAAAATTTGAACACCAGTATTTAATATACATAATCATTTATCATTTCTTCTCTGGATTTGTAGGCCTTCAAGTTTAAAAATAATATCACACGAGCAGCAATCGAACAAGCTGGCTTAACACAGGATATTTTGACGCTCAGTATATTTGATGACTTTGGCAAAAACGTAAAAGGTATGGTTTTCAGAGAAAGTCAAGGAAATTGTGATGATGACTTTTTATCAATATTGTAAAAAATAATCTCGTTATTGGTCACAGGTATACGTCTTATGACACCAAGTAATGTCTACAGAAAGTGAGACAGACTGTCTTTGCATTGCATTATATTCCAAACATGATTCTATCAATACGAGGAGTGTTTTAGTCTGAAACAATGCATAACAATGACTGTAGCTTATATCTGTTTTCATTATAAAGTAATGAACATGGAGGAATACCTACGAGTGTGGCTGTCTAGGCAGTCAGGCCTACCAGACAACAAAACCACCCTCTCCGGAGAATACGACACTCAAGAAAATGTAACCTACTATTCTTGGGAAATCAAGGTAGGTGACTAAATTTTATCCACGTATGCTTATATTGGCTATGTTCATTGGACTTAATGAGTTCATTTCATACGGGTTTTCATAGAGAATGAATATTAGAGTTTGTTTTATTGCACTAACATTGTGACCACTGGCGGATTTTGAACATATTTGATAGCACTCTAGCAGCCGTCTCCTTTCGAAACTGTGCGTGACTTTGATGCAAATATATTTTTTTTTATTTTAAATATCTTTATTCAGGGTATCTCAATAAGCCTCGCAAACTAGTTGATCAGCTTCTTTCCATTGAGGCCCTCACTCAGTATAAAAAAACCCAGCAACACTCAATAAATATACATAGAATCACAAGGACAATAAATTACAGAACTGTGACAAAAATCACATACTATACAGTAACTATACATAATGATCTTTATACAGTGATTTGAAGTGATTAAAAGTATTTGCCTGCTTTACGTGATCAGGTAATGAATTCCATAGCTTTCCACCTCTATGAGTAAACTTACGTGTTGCATAATTATTATGAGCTGGTTTAATGTAAACAGTGCTAGCATAACTGAAACGTGTATTGTATTTATGTGTATTAGAGACTCGTGTGAAGCATTCTAACAAATAGTGTGGAGCTATACCATGGTAACATTTAAACATCAATGAGCAAATATGAAAATTCTGTCTTTCTAGTAGCGAATACCAGTTTAAAGTTTGCCTTACTTGACATGACGGGGTGTAAGGGTGGCAATTTAGTATTAATTTACCAGCTCTATTATGTAATATTTGGAGTTTAGACAGTAACTTACTAGTACAGTTTGACCAAACGACATCCCCATAATCAAAAATTGGCAAAACCATAGATGTAACTAACATTTTGGCAGTTTTCTGCGGTAAAGCAGATCTGATTCTACGAATTATACCAAGCCTCTGTGAAATTTTTGCACTTATTTTGGCAATATGTGAGTCCCAGGTGAGAATATGAACTTCAACGTACCCACTAAGTCCGTTCAAAGTTAACATTATTGAATGAAGAACATTTAGAGTGTGAAAGGATTTGGTACAAAACATTGTGACAACATTGTGCTCAGTATTGTTTATAAGCCTTTTCCGTTATAAATGATTTCCCCATACTTATTAAATACCGTCTTCTACCAATCAGGACGTACATCTGAATGATGCAATGCAAATTGAATTGCGTTCGACAGAGGATACCATGAAGAATGCAACTGTACGCCTGTACCGGCTTCCCCGTCCTACATCTCTAGAAGACTATGACTTTGCGACTTCATTGTCTACAGTTGGAAATGTTGGTCATATCTTTATTCCCGGAAGTACTGTGACACGCACACAATACTATGTCCTACTTATTTTTTCACATGGTATGCTGATATTATACATGTTATTTATTTGTTCATTTTTTCTGTTTATCGTATCATAAATGTAATTTGTTTTTTTAAACATGCCATATATTTCACAGCTTGAGGACGAGATTGCCTTGTAGAACAACCCTCAGTTACAAACCGGAAGTTGACAAAACGCCATTTTGAATTGTCGTTACCACTTTTCACGTATCATTCTCTATGCATATTGGTTGAGAGAAGTAGCCAGTTGTTTGGAAAATTAACATTGTATCTCAAAATACTAAAATTAGGATTCGTTTTGCGGTGGGAAAGTTTACTAATTTATTGATTAATCCATTTATTTATTTATTTATTATTTTGGTAGATATTTCAAAACATATGAATTTCACAATCAGCGTTACTCGACACACTTGCCTCTCTCTGGACTTCAGCAGCATTGAATGGCAGCGCCGAGAATGTGAGGTAGATCCTTATCTGTACACTTGTCTTTGAAGTTTCATTTTACCACTAAATTTATTACGTCCCTCTCATTTGAAGCTTTGTGAAAAAATCTTTTGAAGGCGATATAAAAACGATACCTGTCATAGCTATTCATGTACGTATAACTGCTTCAACAATATCTTCGGAAATATCGGTAGATTTTTTTCGTAAATGACAAAATAGGTTATCTGTGGTGTAATCTGATTAAAATCAGATTTACAGTACGGCGACGTCTACTTACGCGTACGCGGTTTTCTCTTGCTGTCGACAGCAACCCGCGTACGCGTAAGTAGACGTCGCCGTACTCTACATCTGATTTTAATCAGATTGTCTGTGGTGTTAACAATTAATGCAATGCTGGTCAAATTTTATGAATCGGCCTCACAGAATTTAGGGACAATTATCATTTTTAAGGTGCTGATATAGTGCCCCTACAATTCTCGTTTAAAATGTCTAATATCTAAGATACCCAAAGGTTGTAGTGGCATTTAACTGGAGTCACTGTCGAGCAAGGATCATTTGTGTGTAATTGTTTTGTCATGCGAGTTTTTCATTGACTAGTTGGTCTTAAAATCAGATGATTAATTAAATGACTGGTCAATGAACGGATCGGCTGATCGTCAATGCAGATCTATTAACTGCGATTTTCAGTAAAGAGTACTATGAAAATGAAAATGAAGATATCCAACTTTATGTGTTTTACACGTGTGCTTGCACCCAATATCCCAAGATTAAAACGTCGCTCAATTTACTTGGGCAATATGATAACACGATGATTATTTTTCCCTAATCGTTTCAAACATATTTATCATTTCTGTGAAAGGATAAAGAACTGTTTCGTAAATTAATTTTCAAAGTTTTGTCTTCCAGGTTTCACCGATGTCAAACATAAACTCAACTCTCTGTCTTTGTGACTACCTGTAACTGCTGGGAGCGGTATACGATGGAAATGCTGTCAATCTTGATAAAGTGGTCATTTCAATTCTGCTTGGTTTAGTCGAAAGCGACGATTATGCAGTTGCATTACTACTATTGGATATCATCTTTTATACTTAAATCATGACAAAAGTATTCGAGTTATGAAAGGCGTGTCGCCATAACTTGTGGAACTTGACACTAAAACTGATGACAAGGTCTAAGATAAGAAAATTTGGTTTTGTTAACTTTGACACACTGGCGTTATTGGTAAAATCGATTAATTCTGGTCGAAAGTTACCAGCCTACCGATCTGCATAAACACATCTACAAGTCTATTTTAAAATTTAGCTTGCGTATTTTCATAAAGCACATTTCACATGGATATGTCATTCATCTCTGTGTAGGATAATTGTTACTAGATTATTTACATTTTACATAAAGAGTCGATATTTTTTGCAAATATTTATGAAGTAGTGTGTTGGCTTATCTGATATAGCCGTAAATGTATTTTATCATTCTTCAATAAAACATGATCTCACTTTTAAATCATAAGTATTTTTCAATGTGTAGTAAAAAGACGTGAAAAATATGCATCAAGTGAGACTAATAGTGTAATAAGATTGATGCAAATAGCCTCATAATAAACACAATTAACATCAAATACGTATTTTCGTGCGTTTTGGATGCGAACATGTTTGTCAGTCGTAAGTAACAGAATAACATTCTAACTGGATATTCAAAAAGAGAAATTACATTGAAGGACTACATCAATGGATAAGTTTTAACATGTTGATAATTATTTGTATTATTAGTATTTTCACTGTCCCATTATTACATGAAATATACGCATAAATGCATTCAGACATGTTTTGATATATTTAGGGAAAACGATTGCATCAAACTATGGTTAGCAAAATTTGAATAATTTGCCAAAGAAGAACATAGCATAAGGCTAGGAATTCTCAACCGGACGACAATGAGAATGTCATCTCGTGTAAATCTTCAGTGTTTCAACATCGAAGAAACGGAAATTCGTATCTATCAGACCTTAGATCTGCCAACGCAACCCAGCAGGAATGGAGAGAACAAAGCCGGTCGGCCATTTAAATGACACGATATATCCGTGATAAATCGTACAATGTCTTTAGCATGGAAAAATCCAGGCAAAACCCTGCCTGTGGTCATAAAAAATGATTAAATTGTGAAATTTTACGCTTTCTTTGCTATTTATCCATACGATATTGTGTATTTGCCTCGGAGTGATAATTTTAACTTGACTGTTACTTGTTTCTCTTCCCTAATGTATGTGTACTGGGGACAAACAAAGGTTGTTTGCGTTCATTTAAGAATAACTTTCTTTTATTCAAGATTTGAACCAAATGAAACTGACTGTATGTACTAGGGACACATTATATTCCAATTTACACAATTACTTGTATATATATATATATATATATATATATATATATATATATATATATATATATATATATATATATATATATATATATATATCGGAGTGTCTATTGACAGACGCCTGTCACTAGACAAAAGTTGGCTATTGACGCGCGGTACGTTCTTCGCCATAATTTACCACATTTTAGTGAAATAAATTGCTCTTCTTCCACGTAAATGAAGAACACATTGTTCTGCCATGTAGTAATTACAAAATAAGTTCTAATACGTCGGAAAATCAATATTTTGCCATGCTAGCGAAAGCCGTCACGCACGGTACGTCGTACGCGTTCACCGTGTCACTCTAGCATAACCACGGTCCTGCATACACGATTGGTAATACCGCGATTGCCGATTGGTGATACTTATTTGGTACAATGCCACCCTTTAGTGATGATGAAGTCCGGTTTACATTGTAAAAGTCGGAAAATCTTAGAAGTTCACGTCAGAGAACTGTCATGACAGACATCTTGATTTCCGATGCCCGCGACATTGACCGTACAGCTTAAACAGCTTTGATCGCTTTCAACATAGCTCTGCATGTCTGCATTGAGAAACGACTATTACGATGGTAATATAATTAATATAATATAAGTATTATATAGAAATAATAATGCGAATAATAATAGGTTCAATTTCAGTGAAAATTTCACCATAAGGGTATTTTGGGTCGAAAAGACCAAATATGATATCGATTTCACTGCCCCATGTTTCCATGGTAACCATTTTAGGGGTTGAAAATTTCAGTTTTTCTAATATTCCATGAAAAGTTACTTTGATTGATATGAAAATTATCTAGTGGGGGAGTTCGGGTCAGAGAACACAAAAACCAGACTTATTTTAATGTTTCGAGTTGCCATGGTAACTATTTTGGGATTGAAAATGTTACTTTTTCCCTAATTCCTATTAAAGAACAATTGATTGATGTAAAAATTTGATCATAAGGGTTTGTCTGGTTAGCACACCAAAAAATATCTCACTCATTGTAGTGTGAGATGTTTCAGGAGTAAAAATTACCATTTTTTAAAGATTCCATCTAAAATCCAGGAATCAATAGAATTTGTAATATCAAAGGGATATTTTGGGTTAGAAAGACCAAATATCCAGTGTAAAAATCCAGTAATCAACAGAAATATTATACCAAAGGGTTATTTTGGGTTAGAAAGACAAAATATGATATCCATTTTTACTGCCCTGTTTCCATAGTAACCTATTTGCATTTTAAAATTTCAATTTTTTTCCAAATTCCATTAAAAGTAATCCCAGTTACTATGCAAATGCTCTCCTAAGTGTATTTATCACAGCATGAACTCCATGTTAATTTTTTTTATGTTGCCTTGGTAAAAAATTTTGGTAACCACAGTTTTTTTTATTTCAAACCATACACCCTCGAGAGGGTCTATGCTAAAACATAATTCACTGTTTTTTATTCATTTTATGGATGTCTAAGTAACAACTTAGAAATTTTTTCTATAATGAAAATAATTGTAATTTCTTTGCCTTCATTCTGGGATGAATAGTAAACATAATATATATTGGGGCCATTCTGGTCAAAATTATGTTTTCCGTTAATTTTAGTGTGTTAGAATTAATTTTATATAGACCAGAAATAATTTTTGAAGTATTTTTAATTTTGTTTCATGCAGTCATCCCAAATAAGTGTTATATAGTACAGTACTAACTCATTATGCATCGAATTATGTTTATGCCTTCAAATTAATTTTATGTGCTAAAATTAATTCTACTAGTATCTCAAATTAATTAATTTTAATTTATAATATTAATAATTAATTAATAATTAAGTTTTTTCGTTAACCAGAGAAGAAAAGGCTACTTTACAAGATTCTGCCTATGAAGTGAATTTTCTTGTCTTTTGATGTGTATACTTGCACACCTTTAATACCCAAGGAAACAGGTATAATGGACGACAGTGGGACTCAAAAGTTTTGTGACCTATTAACAACCCGTTTAACCTTCAGAGTTGTATGCAAATTTTAAAAGTCGCCATGACGACCTGACAACAACATGGCCTTTTCAGCACTAAGAATAGTGTAGCAGGGCTAAAAATAAACCATGGCCCTTTTGTCGGGAGGAGGCATAATTTCTGTGTCATGGTGATTGATACATTATTATCAAAATGCGACGAGAATGCGTTTTTATTGGCCATCGTTACCTGTGTCTGTCATTCAAGTATGCCAGTTCAGATATTGAAACTTTGTTGCATAGTTCCACCGCACGGCCGGTTGTCTTTGTAATTTCCAGAACAAAGTCATATTATGGCAAATTTCTGTGCCCAGCTGGGTTTGACTGCATGCATTTATCTAGCTCGTCCCAAAGTGACGGACGCATCTTTCAACCTTTCAGCTTGGTGAAAAATGCATTTATTGATTCGCCAAAGGCCTGTGGATTCGCATATTTTTGCACAA